>NW_007731522.1:124753-126183 GCF_000696425.1 Galeopterus variegatus
AAGGAAGGAAGGGCCCATTTAAATATGCCTCAAGTGAGGTAAGAGTTACATATGGATGTCCCAAATGCCACCATGGCTAATAATTTCTTTCCAGGGAAATAATAAGAGGTCAGAGCCCCACTCACTCTGAGAAAATCACATGGTTGTGTCCACCTCAAAAATAAATAAACAGGGTCCATAAGTATGGCAATATTAGAAAAGAAAATTATCTCACCAAAAAAGAGAGCCAAACACAGTAAAATAGCAGCTGGGCATTATTTTCCATTGCCTAGCACAGAGGAGAAAGAAGACTCTTTGGTCCAGTGATGTGCTGAAGCCAGCTCAAACCAGTTTCTGGAGACAATTGTGCATATCTCTTCCCAATTCCAAGTTCAGCAAGGTCATGTTCATAGTTTGAAATCAAGCATGACAGGAATATTTACAACATAGGAATTGTCAAATGCTACGAATCAGGAACTGATTATTTTTTCTTTTGAGGGCCCAATTACCGACATACCTTATTATAAGGAATTTTTAAAAGAGCCTAATCCAGAGAGGTACATCATTCTTGATACTGGCAATATTCTAAAATGACAAGTCATTTGTTACTTTTCCTCATTTGCCATTCATTATTGTCAATTGCATTTTATACACTTTGCATGATTCACCATCAGAAACATTCTATTATTGAACAATTTATCTCCTTTACATGCAGAATTTGTCGGGTTTCTGCCTTTTGGAACTTGTAAATTTATCTTGATTTTTGTTTTCATCATAATTAGATGCCTCTCCTCACTAGTAAATTTAATGCTCTACTTGCTTATGTACTTTTGAACATAACTGTATTAAAAATTTTATGAACCATCTCCACACTCAGCAAACATGGCCTACAGGCTAATATATTACAGAATGGTGGAAACCAAAATGCCTGCTCAAAACCATTTCCATCTTTTGTTGGTGACCAGCAAAATCGGCACGGTTTTGTTTGTGTCAATGAAAATTTGTAATATAACAGGGTAGCCATTAATTCATACTACAACTTGGGTTTAATGAGGAAATCTAATTATTTTTGTCTATAGTTAATTATGTCTTCCTACCACAATTTCCCACCACTGTTTAGCAGAGGAAAATTAATCAAATGCCTAATACAATTTAAAGTTTAGTTCAACCCAATAACTTTTGATGTTCCTTTAATAAATTTACATCTCTATTCCTTGGTTGAACACTACATATGTATCTCCTGACTTCCTATCATGTAAGGTGGAGATATCGCAGCCCTAGCCTTCCCCTCCTCCTCTACCATTTTACCTCCTAACTTCTGCCAACTGTTTATTTAGTTTTGTTTTTAAAGGTTAATTACATCCAAAATCCATATGGTTTTTGATCATGCGTTTATATTTAAGAATGGGAGACTAGGTGACCAGCAAGGGTTTTTCCTACCGTTCTATGTG
>NW_007731522.1:126964-128315 GCF_000696425.1 Galeopterus variegatus
CCTTCCCCTCCTCCTCTACCATTTTACCTCCTAACTTCTGCCAACTGTTTATTTAGTTTTGATTTTAAAGGTTAATTACATCCAAAATCCATATGATTTTTGATCATGTGTTTATATTTAAGAATGGGAGACTAGGTGACCAGCAAGGGTTTTTCCTACCGTTCTATGTGGAGATCTGTTTCTCTGTTAGGTCCTTCCCACCAATAAGACAGCTGACTGGAAGCTCTACGTGTGTCACTGGAGCTTGACTTGCAGACTTCATGTAGGGCAAACAGTTGGGGAACTAGAGCTGGGCACTTCCTAGTGGATGTTTAGGTTATAAATGCTCCAATTGTCATAGTAATAAACCCAGTGATGACATACACAGCATCATGAGGTCAGACTAGCAGTGCTTGATACCCCTCTTTCCAGTTTCCCATAAAATATCCAAAAAAAAAAAAAGAAAAAGAACTATATTGGTAATAATACTGTAACTAATGATAAGAAAAGACCATTCTCAAAAGTCTAGGCTACGTCACCAATAGGGATAGGTTGAAAAATAAAATGCTGGGCTTCAGCAGATCAACACGGTCTTTCACAGGAAATAGAAAGAAGCTCTGGCTTGCTCCTACTGTCAGGCATAGGAAGATTCCACCGACTATGAAATAAATGGACTTTCCACTAACTGCACACAAACTGTCTTTTGATCTGGCAAGTGCCAGGTCTTTCCACTTCCCCTTCAATTGTTTACATTATTACACCTGTTGATGATTAGCAGTGCCACTATCAAGATATAAGGATGGTAATGCTTGTACCTAAGCAAAGCTAAGCCAGGTGACCAGCCCCACCAGTTCACATCACTGGAGCACACAGTAGAACCTATACAAACTCAGATGGTCCTGAAACATCTTTCTGTGTGCAAAAAGTCAGGGACAAAGAAGGTGAAAAATAACACAGATCTAGTTGTCACAGGTATGATATTTACTCTTTAAGAGTCTTTAATGAAGTGGTTGTCTTAGTTCAGACCACTACAACAAATTACCATAGACTGGGTGGCTTACAAATTTATTAAAATGGAAATTTATTTCTCACAGTTCTGGAGGCTTGAAGTCCAAGGTCAGGGTGCCAGCCTGGTCGGGTTCTGGTGAGGGCCCTCTTCTGGTTGCAGAGAGTTGACCTCTAGTTGTATCCTCATTTGGTGGAAAGCAGAGCACTCTCTGGTCTCTTATAAGGGCACTAACCCATTTATGAGGACTCCATATGGCCTCAAAGGCCCCACCTCCTAATATCATCACATCAGGATTAGGGTTTCAATACATGAATTTGAGAGGAACACAAACATTCAGAACACTGCAGCAATCATTCATTACAT
>NW_007731522.1:128325-140784 GCF_000696425.1 Galeopterus variegatus
CAATACATGAATTTGAGAGGAACACAAACATTCAGAACACTGCAGCAATCATTCATTACATCAAAAGAAATCTCAATACTAGAACTAGAAAAAGCTAAGAAATTCCTAATAACAAAAATAACCAAACAACTCAATAGTGGAAAATAAATAACCTGATTTAAAAACGGGGAAAGGACCTTTCTCAAAGGGAGACATACAAATGGCCAACAAGCATATTAAAAACTTTCAACATCACTAATCATCAGGGAAATGCAAATCAAAAACACAATGAAATATCACCACACACCTGTTAGAGTGGCTATAATCAAAAGGACAGAAAATATCAAGTGTTGGTGAGGAGGTTGAGAAAAGGGAACTCTTGTACATTGCTGGTGAGAACGTAAGTTAGTACAGCCATTATGGAAAATAGTATGTAAGTTCCTCAAAAATTAAACATAGAACTACCATATGGCCCAGCAATCCCACTTTGGGTATACATCCAAAAGGAATGAAATCAGTGTGTGGAAAAGATATCTGCACTCCCATGTTCACTGCAGCACTATTCACAATAGCCAAGATCTGGAATCAAACTAAGTGTCCATCAACAGATGAATAAATAAAGAAGATGTGGTATATATACACAACGGAATGCTATTCAGCCTTTAAAAAGAAGGAAATCCTGTCATTTACGACAACATGGATGAATCTGGAAGACATCATGTTGAGTGAAATAAGCCAGGAGCAGGAAGACAAATACCGCATGATCTCACATACACGTGGAATGTAAAAAAGACAAATTTATAGAAACAGTACGTAGAATAGTGGTTACCAGGGGCTGGTGGGAGGGGGGAAGGTTGGTTAAAAAATACAAAATTACCGGTACATAGGAGGAATATGTTCAGCAGATCTATTGTACATCATGGGGACTAGAGTCAATAACAACATATGGTGTACTTGAAAATTGCTAAAAGAGTAGATTTTAAGGGCTCTCACCACAAAATGTATGTGAGGTAACTCATGTGTTACATAGTGTGGTTTAGCCATTCCACAATGTTTACATATATCAAGGCATCATGCTGTACCTTTATTATTTGACAACTGACAAATTTTATTTGTCAACTAAAAAAAAAATAATTCATCTGAAACATCTGCATATGAAAGGTTGAAAGCCACAGAAGCCCTTTGGCTTTGGTAGATTCTTTTCCTCACTGCCCGGGTCAGCACATCCTTGCAGTGTCCTCTTCCTGCTGCAGAGGGCAGTAGAGGCCGGTCTCTTCGGTGCCTGGCTTTGGCCTTTTAGGAGAACAGGACTGCTCCACCCCAGCTGCTGTTTCAGGCTGCTGTTCAGTGTCGACTCTTTCTTCCACAGCAGGTTCATGGTGAGGTTAAAGACTCCGATTACCCTGCAGACTGGGCCTGTTTGCCTGCTCTTCCTGCATGAGTCAGACATTAAGAGGCAAGAGCTGCTGACATAAAGGTAATCAAGCCGGCCGAGTCTGTAATTCTGACAGTGGTGAATATGACAGTTCTTGGCTACAGGGATTCCAGGGAAACATTTGAGAGGAAGTTTCCCTGAGTACCGGCTGTGGCACAACCATCTTTACACCCGAGAGTGACACCTTTATTTCTTTCCACACACTTAAGCTTTTAACCCTAGTCTCTTTCCTTAGGATATCTACCCCCCATCCTCGTGCCATGCCCCTCACGCTACACTCAGTTTATCATTATCGTTGTTTCACTTTCCAGCCGAGATCTGGCAGCCCTGCATCCAGGACAGGCACATGGCTCCTGAACAGCTCCGGACGCCACAATGGATGGCAACGGGGCAGCCTGGATGGCCTCTATGCGGCTCTGCCATACAGACTGGAACTGCAAATCTCTCAATGTCAGGTTGTTTAAATCCATCTCCTTCGTTTTATCTATTTCGCTTTTAAAAGTTTTTATTCACTTGTAGTTACTAAATGAAGCATAAATGCATTATCATAGTAAAAATATTAAATCCTGCACATAATTAACCCTTTCTCAGAACTCNGAACTGCAAATCTCTCAATGTCAGGTTGTTTAAATCCATCTCCTTCGTTTTATCTATTTCGCTTTTAAAAGTTTTTATTCACTTGTAGTTACTAAATGAAGCATAAATGCATTATCATAGTAAAAATATTAAATCCTGCACATAATTAACCCTTTCTCAGAACTCCAAATCACAGTCCCTCCTGCAGAAATAAAGAATCCTTCCAGATGTGTGTCTATGCATGGATATTCATATAATCACACTTATCGAAATACTTAGTTTCATTTTGTTGTTGTTGGTTGTTCATTTACATAAATGGCATCAAACTCTACCTACTGATCTGTGACTTTCCTTTTGTTCACTCAGCAGTAGGCTTCAGATACTTTTCACGCAACTTTATCAACGTATAGACCTACCTCATACTCTGCACCTGCTATACAGCATTCCCCACATCATCACATTGTTTATTTAAGAATTCCTCTGTTGATGAATATTTAGGTTGTTTCTCATTTTTTATTATTATAAATAATGATGCAGTGAATAGCTATGTGTCTGTAAATCTTTGCTACAATGAGCTCTAAGAAGTAAAATTGCTGGGCATAAGATATACACCTTTACAATGTTGATATGGTTTTAAGCCTCTCTCAGCCTGACCTTGGGAATGATGAGCAAGATTGCGGTAGAAGCGGAGAAAGGTCCGAGGAGTCCAGCAGTCTAGGTCCAGGACAGCTCAGACTGCCATGGTAGACAGAGCCTGCTCCCTCGAGGGTATCTGAAGCAGGCTGCACAACAGCATTTTGAAACCTTTAGTGGACAAAGGCTACTCAGCTGATTTGATAGAGTTGGGTGTGGCCATGGAGCACATCAGAAAAGCAGCTGCTAATCACTAGAAGCAATAAACATACCACCACTCTGGGATTCATTCATTCTAGTGCTACAACAACAGCTTCTTCTCTGAGTGATAAAAGCAATCCTGAGGAAATAGATGTGGACACCACCCAAGCCCTGCAGAAGGGGAACAAGAATTTTCTCAGTTGTTTATTCAAGAAATAGCCAATTGATGGACACTATGGAATGATACAAGCTCAGCAAGTACAAGCTGAGACACTAGGTGGGCGTATTTGGACCCCATCTGCACAGCTTGATGCAACTCGTCCAGTCAACATCCAGTGCTTGACTGAACTATTATAGGTAAAATTATTACAGATAAAACATGACAGTGTGAAATTAATTAAACTATCAAAGTGAAGCATAAGAAAGCAGCTGCACATGAAATGGAATGGTGTTGAGTCCCTGACTACGACTTGGATGTGGACATTTTGAGCCAGGATGGGAAGGGCTCTGCTCACCCATAACTATTTCTTCCATATGCATGCCCTCCGTGAGTTCTGCCATGTTCTACCCATGGAAGCATGACAGTGAGAAAATACAAACCAGTAACTGAACAAATTGTGAAAGGGCGTACTGTTCACACAAAGGTACATGATTTGCTGGACAAAAGGCAAGGTTTCATATAAGCCCACAGTAGCCTTCATCAGAGATTAGTGAGCTCAGTGGTGAGTGTGGTAGTTAAACCATGACTGGGAACCCATAGTAAAGAGCATTCTGGGCCATCTCTGCCTCTTGGTGTCAACTGGTCATATGATGAAGATTACAGACGTAGGCTCAGGGATGTCCTCCAGTCACCAGCATTTAAGGACAGAATACAAAAGTGACTCTTGGCTCCTCTTTACCTACTTGGCACACCGTGATCTTGTTGTTGAATTATTGCAAGTATGGTTAGAAAGCATTCCAGCTGTACAGATTGACCACATAAAAGCCAGAAGTTAACACTAGTCTCATGATTACCTTCCATTCCTTCCTGTTTAATTGCACCATCTGAGAGACTGCTAAAAAGTCAGAAATAGTTCTGAAGAAAACATTGGTTTGGATTCCTCAGATGAAACCCTAAAGCTTACATTCCACCACTTTTCATAATTGCTAGCTTATTATTAAAGGAGCAAGACAGTATCCTCAGTGCCTTGGTTGTGGTCTGCAGAGTTTCTTGAAAATGCAGATCCTCGGTATATTTACATATATCTGGGGCTCACCACTAGCCAAAATCATCAGCTTGCTTTTTTGTGGCCAGAAGAAAAAATCTAGAGGAAGTCACTTGTAACCACCAAGATTACAACATTTATTTGGTTGAGCAAGGCAACCTCTCTGTGAACTTGTTCAGGACGAGGAACCTGTGTAGGCTACTAAAATTGAGAGAGCTAGAACTCTTTTGACAGAATTCTCTCACTCTAAAAATAAGGATGTGGCAGCGTGAAACTAGTTTTGTTCTGTCAACCAAAGTAAATGGCCACCTGTTTGAGATTTAAACACTCATATTGGGATTTTAGAACTGGGCAGCAGTCCAGACCAAAACTGGTTCAGAATGCTCCACCCCACCACATTGCAGGACATATTTATAGCCAGAGAAAAGAAAGTGACATACAGAAACTATCTGGTTGATTACAGCTCAGCATTTGCCTGATTTGTGCATGGTGTGATGCAGCATTTGCCTTATTTGGACATGGTCTGATCAGTTGGCAGCCTGTGGTTGGCTGAAGCTTGGTTGCTGCGATTGGCTGGGTCTCAGCTACTTGCTACGAAAGTCTCAGCCAATCACAGCAGCCAAGCTTCAGCCAACCACAGGCTGCCAACTGATCAGGTTAGGTTATAGTCTGTTTATACATCAAGTCGAGTTACATTGCACTATGTACAGAGAAACCTTTAGGCCAAACTTAAAATATATGTGAAGGCTGTTTTAGGCTGAACTTGTTCTAGAGTGTTCCCAGTTAAGACGTGCCTGAAGCTCAAGCTGAGAAGGCCTCCTGGCTCAGTGTTAAGTGCCTTGACCAGACTAATGCCATTTTCCTGGTCAGCTCCACATGTCTGAGGATAAGCCAGTTGAATTGACTAGCTCTCTTTTCAGAACTGAGCCAGTGGCTTAGAATGAGACCACTGACCTTAGCTTTAATTGGCTATTTTTAGGATGATCTTGGCTGTGGATAGAGCCTTGTGTATGATCCTATGTTGGAACAAGAGATCGTGACCACTATCATCATGCCGACTAGCCAGCTGTTTGGCTGCCAGATCTGGAACATGCCTTGAACCTTGGATGCGCTGCCTCATGAGGCCACTATCAGCTGTCCTAGTTTGATACCGGCCTATAAATTATCCATAGAAGTGAGAATATACATGGATTGTGAATTGTGACAATACACAAGGAAAAGAATGCACAGGAATAGATCATAAGATGAAATTTTTAAAATTCTAGGCCTTTTTTTTTTTTTTTTTTTGTCTTTTTCGTGACTGGTAAGGGGATCACAACCCTTGGTGCGGTGTCGCCTGCACCACGCTCAGCCAGTGAGCGCACCGGCCAGTCCTATATAGGATCCGAACCCGTGGCGGGAGCGACGCTGCGCTCCCAGCGCCACACTCTCCTGAGTGCGCCACGGGGCTGGCCCTAGCCTTTAGTTAACAAGATAAATTTAAAATATGAATTCATGATTATCTTTTAATTCCATTTTTCTACGAACATTTTTTTTAAGCAGCTGGGCAGCTCAGGGATCCAAACTCTTGACCTTGGTGTTATAACACAGCACTCTAACCAACTGAGCTAACCATCCAGCCCTCCATGAACTTTTTGAAATACCATCATATTTGCAATGGGAATGACTTCGCTTGCTTTGAAGTGCTTGCTCTTTAATGTTTTGTCTTGAATAATGGTTAGTTTTCTAAGTTATAGAAAATCGTGCTGCAGCGATTCTTAATTTTTAAGAAACAAGTAATAATGAAGAAAAGGGCTTGGCAAAGTAAGGTTTGCAGGCCAAATCCAGCTCACTGCCTGTTTTTGTATGGCTCCTAAGCAAAGAATGGTTTTTATATTTTTTAATGTTTGGGGGGAAAAAAATCAAAAGAAGAATGATATATCATGACATGTGAAAAGTATATGAAATTCAATTTTTAGTATTCATAAGTAAAGTTTTATTGGAATACTACTTCACTCATTAAGTAACATATTATCTATGGTGGCTTTCATGCTACAACAGCACAGCTGAGTAGTTGCAACAGAGACTGTTTGGCCCACAAAGTCCAAAATATTTAGTATCTGGTCTTTTACAGGAAAAATTTTGCCCTATTGTAGATCACTAATTCATAATTATTCTAATTGTATTCTAAATTGTGTGGGCTCTTTATATAATATTGACAAGCCACTATTTTCCAATTAATTTCTATGTTAAATGTGCTTAAAATAAGCAAGTGGATCTATTTCATGGTTTTGGTCCAAAGCTGTCTGCAATATGCCTGAGTAAGGGTTAATAAAAGATGTTATTTAGAATCTTCTATTGGACAACTTATCAGTTGTCATTGATCTCGAACTTGTTCCAAACTGCTCTGATAAGATGCTCAGGATAAAATGGAGTTACAAAGATAGTTCTGAATCAAAATAAACTTTTAAGCTGATAAAAATTTGAATATATACTGATGAAAGTCTTAATATATGCTGATAAATTGCGCTCCGGAATGTAGTACAAATTACCATCCCACCAGTAGTATACATACATCCTCATATACATCCATTCCCCATATCCTTGCCAACATATTAATTTTTACTAATCTGGTGAAAAATGATGTCTTTAAATTCATTGTTTCCTGCACATTAGTGACAATGTGCATCTTTTCCTGTTTATTGGTCATTTTTATTTCATATTCTGTGAATTGCCTGTTTATATCTTTTGACAACTTTTCTACAGAGTTCCTTGTCTTATTAATATTAGATTTTTTAAATTTACTATTGTGCAGGGGTCTCAAAGTGCACTCAGTTTTTATAAAGTAAACACAATCTAATGCCATAATCGAAATTAAACTCTTGTCCAAGTCAGTCTTGGGGTTAGTATATTGCCCCTTGTCTGTGTCGTACACCTAGCAAAAAGCACAGAAAATTGCCACATGATAAATTAGTTATCTTGTCCAGGAAAAGCCACGTGCTTCTTCTTCACTCCTCTAAATAAGTTGTTCCAAGAAAGAAGGAAATTGATCATTAAAAAATAGCTGCTGATTTTATCAGCAGGACTCGGTAATAGTCAAAATCAGTTTGGGGCTCAAACAGCAACAGCATATATTAAGCATCTTTATGCAGTAATGATGGTGATTCATTGAGAAGATAGCAAAGAAATTTCCAGACCCTCCTGGGGAGGGGGTGGTGCTAAGCAAGACCATACCAGCTCACTAGGAGAAAATATTGGTGACGGGTGTCCAAGTTGAAGCCTTTGGAGAGTGTTCAACCAAGTTGAAAATGCCAAAGGACAGGAACAGGACCAAAGATAGGAGACAAGCTAAGGTTTAGGGTGCAGATGGACCTGAAAAGAAAGGATAGGTAGGGAGTGAATCAAGGCAAGCCCTGGAGGTTGCTGTTCCAGAAAAGAAGGTCTTAATCTACCATGACAGCCACAAGATACACGTTACATGGGTCCTCAGGCTGAGTGGCTTAAAGCAGAGATTCTCCATTCTCACTGTGAAATCTGTGGATGCCTGGGACGCTTCCAGCAATATGGATTTATTTGGTCTGGGGTAAAGCCCAAGTATCAGTGTTTTATAAAACGCTTCCAGAGTTGAGAACCACAGGCTTTAAGAGTCAAATCAGCTGGTGTAGAGGGAAGAGTATGACTGCAGCTTGTACCTGGTATTAACCGCTGTGCTCGGAGTCACCAGAAGGCCAGCCCTGGTGGAAAGCTGCTCTGGGCCACCCAAAGTCAGGCCTAAGAGAGAACTAAAACCCAAAGTGCTGCGCCACAAGGGAAGAGTCTTATGCCTAGAAGGACTGTGGTGCCATTAATTAATTTAGGAAACATGGCTGGTTTGAACAGAAGATACCTTGTCTGTCTGTGACCCATATGAGTGTGTGGGTCAACTACACGTCAGTTCGTTTCAGTTAGAAATATAGATGAATTGCTCAGGACAGAACACTGGGCTTAGGATGTACACTGGGAAATCACTAAAAAGAGCAGCTGCATACTGAATCATGTACCCCCAAATTCATCTGTTGAAGCCCTAACCCCAAATGTGATCATACTTGGAGACAGGGCCCGTGGAAGATAATTAGGTTTAGATGAGATCATGAAGGTGGGCCCCTCATGAAAGGATTAATGCCCTGATAAGAAGAGACACCAGAAAGCTTCTCATCCTCCCCCCCCCACACACACACACACATTTCCTGTGAGGACACATCAAGAAGGAGGCTGTATTCGTCCATTTTTGTTGCTTATAACAAAATACATGGGACTGGGTATTTTATAAAGAAAAACAAATTTTACTGCTTACAGTTTCCAAGGCTGGGAAGTCCAAAGTCCATCTGGTGGTGGCAACAGTGACCCAGGGGTCTCACACTGCAAGATGGTGGAAGCAGAGAGAGCAGATAGAGAGACAGACTCTCCTCTTTTAAAGCCCTCAGAACCAAGCCCCTGACCACCATTTTTAATCCATTCACTATGGCACGGTCCTACAATGTAATCACCTCTTCAAGGCCCCACCTTTCAATTACCATAACAGGATGTCTCACTTTCTTAACAGCCACAGTGGGGGCTAAGTTTCTAATACATAAAACTTGGGGGACACAGTTCAAGTTTCAGGGAGTTTTGGAGGGACATAATTCAATCCACTACAGAGGCCATCTACAATCCAGGGAGAGGGCCATGACCAGAAAATGACCGTGCCAGCACCTTGATCTTAGACTTCCGGTCTCCGGAACTGTGAGAAAATAAACTTCTGTTGTTTAAGCCACTGAGTCTACGGCATTTTGTTATGGCAGCCTGAGCTGTCTATTACAAGAGCCATGGGAATAGACCAGATTACACAAAAAGAGGCAGAAGGAGGTGAGGAATTCACCTAGAACAGAACCTTGGGGAGCCTACGTTTAAGGCAAAGAAGAGCAAAGAGATCCATAGAAGGTGCCAACAAGCCATCAGAGAGACAGAAGGAAAACTAGGAATGTGCCAAGAGAGAAGAGATTTGAAGAAGGCAGGGGTACTCTGCAGAGTAACTTGAGAGAAGCACACAGTGTGGGGAAGGGAGAGAAGCCCTTCAAATCTTCTGCAGTGAGGAAGTCACCGGTGGCCTCAGCGAGACAATTCAGGTGAAGGAGAGAGTCGGGCAACAGATCACAGGGGAGACATTCTCCTTCCCCTTGCAGGGCTCTGCCTCGCCCTGATTAGTCCAGCTATGGGCCCTGAGACTGTGGGCTGGAAAGTACATGAAGAGCTCTGTCTGCACCAGCTGGTCTATCAGGAATGGTCTGCTGCCTATGTCTGGAGCCCACAGAAAAAGCAAACAGCACTTACCTCATCCCTACGTGTGTAGCCACATTACTTGGTAGGCCTTTTGTTCATGTCCTCAGTTCTTAGATGTTACCCCATTAAGTCTGGAACCCAGCCTAATGAACTGGGGGGCTGGACTCTCTCAGCTGTCTACTGCCAGCTGCCTTCCTTGGGGCTGGTTTTTGCTCTGCTGTATTAGCTTGGGTAAATCTCTGATTTGTACCTTGGACACTAAATGCAACCAAGAACTGCAACTATCTCCTGAAAACCCTGATTTCAGGTTACCTTAGGCACAGCCGACAGCAAGATCGGGCATGTCAGTGTGCCTCCTTGCTTTGAGGATTTGGTGCTGCCAGCCCATTAATCCCTACTGGTCCCCTTTGCCATCTCACCACTGCCCTATGCCAGCTTAGTCTGCTCCCTGCCCCCTTCCCCTCTGCCTAGGGAGCCCCAAGCATGTAGGGGCCTGGGGCCCCATACTAATAACACATGGGCTCACACCTTGCTCCTGGGCGCTGTTCCAGCTGGCCTTTCTGAGTGCCTCAACGCCTCTGCCAATATGGGAGTCCTTTCATCACTTTTTTTTAATAATGTAAACAGACATATCAACACATTTGTCTCAATTACAAGTCAACAGAGAAAATTCAAAAACTTAACAGAGTAAATATGAAAGCTGTCTCTAGGCCATACTAATCTTGCTGGAATGCAAACATAACAAACCTCCTCTCATCTTCCTCCCACCACATCCTCCCCACTGAGCTCATCACCTGTCACTCCTCAGACCCTGATGATCCCACCAATGAATAAACAATAAGCCTTGAAGCATGTTTCCGGGACCTAGTAAAGCCTACGCTGCCTGTGGCTGATCTGTGATGAATGATCAGGGATCTTGGAAAATGTTGTATGTCATACATCATCCAGGGAACAATTTCTTGCTGTCAACTTTTTTAAAAAGTAATTTCCAAGAAGACTTAAGAAAAAAGTCCACAGGATATCACCACACTCCAGTTTTGTAGAACACCTTGATATGCTCAGATGAAACAAACAGGCTTGTGTACTTAACTTAATCCTGTGGACAATCCCCTAAGGTCTGATGGGTACTGGACCAAGCTGGTGTGTGTGGGAGAGGCAGCACATGGTATCCCAGCTCTGTCTACAGCAACTCCAAGCAAAGTTAGATGATCCCCAAGTCTCTCTTCACCATTTGCCCCAAAACAGGGTGGAAATAAAACCCAAACCAAGGCATCTGCTGACAAGGTGAATATACATGTGATCATCTTTGGGTCTGACAACGCTGCTAAACAGCCTCAGTTTCTCCACTGGGAATGAGGATGGATGTAGCTTGGAGCAAATGCAATGTATGCCTCTACTGATAGTATTTTATTCAGATGCGCACGTTCACTCACACCCCAGCCTCCTCTCTCCTCTCTCAGCCACTGCATTCCAAGAGGATAGACAGGAATGGTCAACTCATCAATCCAAATATCCGTATCTCTGAGAAATAATGCTGGACCTCATTCCTCAAAAGCAGGATGTTGCTAAGTACTTCCAGTGGTCATGTTCTATAGACTTCTTCAGATCCTGTGTATTAATCTCTTATTGCTATGTCTTTTTTTCTTGGCCCATTCCATAATCCTTGAGTGTTTAAAAGGCACAATATTATACACAGGTATAGATAACATGGCCCAGGTATTCTGCCTTCCTAAACCATACTAAGTTATACACTCAACCATCTGCTCTTGCCACCTCCACAAGTCCAGCATCAGGACCAAAGATGTGCCAGTTGTTTTTCTCAGTTGCCTGGGCCAGAGACTCATCAGTGGAAAAAGTGACTCAGGTGACAGCAGAGAACACGCCGCCCACTGTCCATAGGTAACAGCTGCCAAGCATCAGAATAGCCAAAAGGAGGCGGTGGGAACACCGAGTCCCTGTCCTGATTTTGTCCCAGGGCTACTCTGGGACTTTGTTTTCTGTCTGCCTCACCTTCTTCCTTTGTGGATGAGAACACTGGCTGCCTCCCAGGAAGGGCCAGGCAGAGGAGGCTCTAATGAGGGACCTGGCAGCACGTCTGACTGCCCCATGTGGAACAGCACGTCCTCGTTAGCCCACTTCCTCCACCTCCCCTCAGAGACAGCAGCAGCTCGCCGCAGGCAGCTCAGAGAACTCAGACACCCACAGACCTGTCAGCTCAGTGGCCTCCAGGGAGCTGGGGGCCACTCTGTTGTATTGTCACTGCTTGTAACAAAATACTGCTTGTGCTTCCATTTCTACCGATGATAAGTAATTTACTCAGGACACTTAATGAAAGCCAGACATCACCTCCTTGGCGGCTCACCAAGCACAGTGGAGTTCATTCCATTTTACTGCTGGGTAATTATGTGGAGATCATTTGTGATCCAGGAGAGTATGGAGAGGCTCAGGGCCAACAGAAATGAGTGGGGAGAGAGTCAGCAAAGTCTTTCACCTGCCCAAGTGTGGGAAAAGTTCAGCCCTAAGCCCACCTTTTAACTTGCTTCTCTCCATGTGTCATCTTGCTTCAAGTCACTTAAAATAAGCTGCCCTTCTCTTGGGTGAAATTGGACCATCTTTGGATCACTAAAGAAATACTCCTGGTTGTTCACCTGGAGGTTACCTGTAGAACCTGCGTCAGGCACTCGGGAATGGATCGCACTCTCATCACGAGGGCTTCACCTCTGGCAGCTCACTCCCTGTCCTCCTTTCCACACCTCCCCATCTCTTCTCCTTCAGAAGCAGCAGCAGGAGCCACTCGGTGCTGGGAACCATAACTGCACGATGGGTTCCTACTTCACCATGATTATTAAATGGAAGGGTGAGGTCATTTTCAACTCTATGCTCAGTCATAGGGTCACAGACCCAGGAATGACAAATCCCATCCTATAATCACATCTACTTCCTACAGCAAAGTTCTAGGAAAGCATATGCAAGGTGCAATAGCCAAACAAGAATGAAAAATCACTTTCTTAATAGCTCCCAAATGCCTGACATTCTGAAAAGAGCTCTATTAAAAATGCTAAGGGCCGGCCCGGTGGCACACTGGGTAGTGTGCCGCTTGGGAAGCACGGCGGCGCTCCCACCCGAGGGTTCGGATCCCACATACAGACCAGT
>NW_007731522.1:141251-143872 GCF_000696425.1 Galeopterus variegatus
GGACACGGAAAAAGACAAAAGACAAAAAAAATAAAATAAAATAAAATAAAAATGCTGAGATAAAACAAGAAGATTCTGCTTGAGGCCTTAGCAGGACTTACTACTTCCTCCTATACCTACATCTAGGAACTAAACAAGCTCACGTGTGCTTACAGACACAGGTAAAGACGCATGAACCTTCAGGGTCACACAGGTTCAATCATCCAACTCCTTGGATTCAACATGAAAGAGAAAGAAGTGAGAGTTTAACCAGTTCTACAGAATAAAGTGAATGAGGAAAACGAGAGAGCCCGTGGAACCAAAGATGGCATCTTTCAAGGCACATTTCCTCACCCCCCTCCCACCAGCAACTGTCTGGGGCTCTGTTCCATCATCTCATTAGCAAGTCCTCGGCCCTTGGCGAAGCGGATAGAGGTAGATGCTCACAGGTGGAATGAAGAGGGAGTAGTGTTCCTTCTCTTACAATTGACATCCTCATTGTTGTTATCACTGAGCCTAGACAAACATGCCCGCGTCTGAGCAGCCAGCCTCAGGAACCACTGATTATTTACTGTGCTTCTGCTCTGTAGTACGCATCCTGCAAGGCACTCCACTCCCAAATAGAGCTCTCTTCAGTGATTACAGCTTAAGACAACACCATTAACTCAGACATATTTCAGGACAGAACTAGGAATGGAAGGACTCATTGACATCAGCTGGAGAAGCCCCAAAGACAGACCTAGGTCTTGGCAATGGAGCCTCTCCCATGGTGGAGCAGGCACTCGGCTTCATGTCATGGGAGAACTTCAGCTAGGAAACTAATCCCGGCACCTAGAGGGTGAGTAACAGAGATGACACCTAACAGTCCAGCCAAAGGTAACAGGGTTGTCCTGCCAAGCAGACAGATGGGCAAAGCCCACCAAGGTTGAAAGGAGGTAGTGGAAAGGGACGGAAGAGGGCAGGAAGGGTGAGAAAACAATTAGGATACAATCTGAAGATACTAGGAGTAGTTATTTTCCAAGTTGGCAGTGGGTAGGGAGCTGACCAGAGAAAGATTGTTTCAGGCAGATGGACAGTGTGTGTGAAAGCCCGGTGATGAGCAGCGGTAGGCTATAAGTACCGGTGCAGTACAACAAAGCAGGGAAGTAGCAGACACCTGGAAAAAAAGAGAGAAGTTTATTTCTCTCTTAAGTAAAAATCCAAACGTGGGCTTTTCTTAGTTGACATGTCAGCCCCAGAGTCTCCACTGACCTAGACTTCTACCTTGCTACTCCATCACATTATCATTAAATCATTCCCTTATGATCCCAGATGGCTACTTGAGCTCCAGCCTTGGCATTTGCATTAAGGACCATGATATGATCAGATTTGCCATTTTGGAGAATGCTATACCTGCCAGGATTTGGAGAAGAAAATACCTGTTAGAAGAATGATCTGGAGAAGAAAATACCTGTTACAGGGCTATTAAATAATTCAGGCAAAAGATCATTGAAATCTGAGCTGTGCTNCCGCCATGAGTAGAAGCAGCCTGAGGCCCGTGACAGATGCAGCTGTCCCGGAATAGTAAGCCAAATAAACCTCTCCTCTTTATAAATTACCCAGTCTCAGGTATTTCTGTTATAGCAACACAAAATGGACTAATACAGTCTCCAAGGACAAAACATAAATATGAGATCTGTGTGCAGACCTGGGAATGGTTAGCAGCAGCTACCCAGGAGAAGCAGAGCAGCCCTGAGGCCTACTGCCTAAAGCAGCATGGCCATAAGAATACTGAGCCTTGGGCCAGCACTGAGGGAGAAGCCAAGCCTGAGACTCCCCCATTGAGCTCAGACCCTTAAAGAAATGCAAAGAGTTATGCCAACTGTGACACTTAAGTCAACTATGAGGTCAGAGGACACCTAATTTCCACGAGACTGCTCTCGCTTCTGAAACCAACTGCAAGCTCCAGGGGTTCCCATAACCACCTTTAATTTCAATAATTCTCTAGAAGGACTCACAAAACTCACTGAAAGATGTTATACTCAAAGTTACAGTTTATTACGGGGGAAGAATACAGATTAAAATCAGCTGAAGGAAGAACTACATAGGGCAGAGGCCAAGAAAAGTACCAAATGACGAGCTTCTACGATCCCCTACTCACAGAGTCATGGACACGTTATTTTCCCAGCTTCAATGTGTGACAATATACATGAAGTTTGCCAAAAAGGGAAGCTCATCTGAGACTTTGGTGTCCAGGGTTTCTGTTGGGGTTTAATCATATGTAGCTTGTGGGGCTGACTTTAGCCGGAAGTCCCTCCCAGAGGTCAGGCTTATACTTTTGATCTCCAGTACTTTCGAGGGGCAAAACTGATACTACATAGCCCAAATTCCCCATTATGAGTTACATTGTTAGACTATCTGGTGGCCAAAGCCCTCAGGCAAATAAAGATACTCCTATCAGACGTAACATTCCAAGGGCCTAGACGTCCCCCTCCAGCAGCTGAAGGCAAAGGCCGGACCTCTGTTTAGGTGAGGTTAATTCTTCACTACACAGGAAGATCAAAGCAGTCCCATGTCAATGGCTCACCATGGCTCCCAGCACCTACAATTTAGGCCAGCAGAATTAAGATCAAACGTTATTGTTCACAAAAAAAGTTAATCGA
>NW_007731522.1:144367-147481 GCF_000696425.1 Galeopterus variegatus
GGGCTGACTTTAGCCGGAAGTCCCTCCCAGAGGTCAGGCTTATACTTTTGATCTCCAGTACCTTCGAGGGGCAATACTGATACTACATAGACCAAATTCCCCATTATGAGTTACATTGTTAGACTATCTGGTGGCCAAAGCCCTCAGGCAAATAAAGACACTCCTATCAGATGTAACATTCCAAGGACCTAGACATCCCCCTCCAGCAGCTGAAGGCAAAGGCCGGACCTCTGTTTAGGTGAGATTAATTCTTCACTACACAGGAAGATCAAAGCAGTCCCATGTCAATGGCTCACCATGGCTCCCAGCATCTACAATTTAGGCCAGCAGAATTAAGATCAAACGTTATTGTTCACAAAAAAAGTTAATCGAGCTCTTGAGAAATTAAGCTATCATGTGTAAGAACAACAGAAATAAACAATAGATTTAGACCTCTAAAGACTGCAAATATTGGAGCTGTTAGATAAAAAAAAAAAACCAACAATCTCCTTAGGATTTAAATAAGACCTGAAGTTTTAAAATGGAGAAAGTTTATGATGGAGGAAAAAAAAAACTTCACTTAAAAAAATTCTAAAGAATAAACTTCAGCTGGAATGACATTTTTCAATGAAGACAGACTAGGATTCAAGAAGGAAAGAAGAACAAATAAGATGATAAATATACTTGTAAATCTTTCAAACAAAACTTGTGTGAAAGTGGTATTTATCTGGAAACATAGCTGTGAATGCTCCATAAATATCTCACAGTCTGAGTCCTCTGAGTGAAGGCGTTTATGGTCAATGCTCGCATAAAAAGACATTTCAGGATAGGAAAGCTCAGAGACATCTCTCTCTCCAGAGATAAGCAAAGATAAAGACCTCCCCTTTCCTCCCTGGAGGACATTTTCTTATATTCCAAATGAGTTATCTTTTTCTGAAGGAGAATGGACAGATCCCAAAATCCTTCTGTAAGTTTAGAGTTTCCTAATTTTAGGGCTCTTCTGAAATGCTCCCCATTGCACTACAGGTACCATCAAACCCTCAACATTTCAAACCATGGGGATTAGCACTATGGAGTTACTCTGGGTGCTGCTTTTGCTAAGAGTGGTAAATGGTGTTTTTCTCTGACCCAGGGATGTGTGTGTGTGTGTGTGTGTGTGTGTGTTTTCACAGTTTCTGACTTAACAATAGCCTTTAGTGTTTTTATTAGAAGAAGAAAAAAGCCAAAAATTATGAGCTAAGCATGCAAAGCATGCAATGTAAGAAATTAGAAAAGAACAGCAAAATGAACCCAAGTAAAAGAAAGGAAAAAAATCTATTTCACTTAATTTAAGTCACTATTGATTTGTGCACTGTTATTTTATATACCAATTCAAAAGAAAAAATATTTTTTGACTTGTTTACATACAGTTTTTACCATATATCACTCGACTAGTTTTCAACTCCAAGCTGTCAACCTCTGCATTCTTCCACATACTATTATTTTCTGTGCTATTAAGAACATGAGTAATGCAACATTTTTTAGAAGAGGGTGCCACAACTGTCTTGGAGATTTCGTTCCATTCTACAAGTATTAATGCTGTAGGGATTGTAATGTTGCATTCCAAAATATGCAACTTCAGCGTATTTTGAGCTGAAGGCACTTGAGAAACAGCAGATGCAAAAAGAGCTTTCTGACTACCTGCTTTCTACCTAAAAACAGGACATGAAATTTCCCATGAGAAAGGTGCCCTTCCTGTACCAGGAGGAGAAGTACATTCTTATCAGTGGACATGGGAGTTAATACCAGTTTGAAACTGTACAAACAAACCTACTAAAATAATCCTTATCTTTCCTTAGACTCTCCCATATATTTCCAAATCACTTTCCCAAAATTTACCATCCCTAACTCAAACTCTTTTTTTCCTTTGTCTTGTCACAGTTCTACAATTTATTATTCTTTGTTGAAATGGTATATAAGCTCCATTTTTGTATAAGTCAGTACTTAAATTTTCTAGTAACCACGTTAAGAAAGTAAAAAGAAATAAATGAAAATTAATTTTAATAATATACTGCATTTTACCTGCTATATCCAAAACATTATCATTTCAATATAGGATCAATGTCAAAATATTTTTAATCAGATATCTTATATATATATATATTTTTTTTTCCTTTTTGTCTTTTTTCGTGACCGGCAACAGATCGCAACCCTCAGTGTCNGCGGGAGCGCCACTGCACTTCCCAAGCGGCGCACTGTAGCAGTGCGCCACCGGGCCAGCCCTATATTCTTTTTTTCATAATGTCTTCAAAACATCCAGGATGTATATTAGCACATTTCAATGCAGCAGCTAAACATTCACTGGAAATATTTGATCTCTATTTAGAATTTACAGTGCAGGGGCTGTCTGTTTAGTTTGGTTGGTTAGAGCAAGGTGCTGATAATACCAAGGTCCAGAGTTTGATCCCCGTAATAACCAGCCACCAAAAAAAAAACAAAATTAACAGTTGAAAAAGTGATTCACATTCTAAAATTCTTCCAAACATATTTTAAAGTTTCCTAATAGCTACATCAAGTTTCAGGATTTAAATTAAAATTCATTAGAATTAAATTACAAATTCAGGTTCTCATTCATGATAGCCACATTTTAAGTACTCAGTGGCTACAGGATTGAACAGCCATATCTTAAAGAGTTGAACTTTCATATACCTGTTGACCCAGTAATTCCACTCCTAAACCAATTCCCTGTAATGGTAGTTCTCAAATTGCAAATATCAGAATACCTGCAGGACTGGTTAAAACAGATTTTTGGGCCCCACTCCAGAGTTTCTGACTCAACAAACCTTGTATAAGACCTGAGAATTTGTATTTCTAACCATTTCTCAGGTGACACTGGCACTGCCCTAAATGACATGTACAAGAAAGTTTACTGCAGCTCTATGATAGCAAAAATTAGAAACAACCTACATATCCAACAGTGGAAGAATGGATTTTTGTAAAGTATCATATAAATACACAATAGAATATGATAGAAGGTTTTAAATAATGTGTTCTCAAGTGAAAAAATAGGGATAAACTTAGAAATATAATGTTCTTTTTTTTTTTTTTTTTTTTTTTTTTTTTTTCCGTGTCCGGCAACGGATCGCAACCCTCAGT
>NW_007731522.1:148481-149849 GCF_000696425.1 Galeopterus variegatus
GCCCCTCGCTCAGCCAGTGAGCGGGAACCGGTCTGTATGTGGGATCCGAACCCTCGGCGGGAGCGCGTCCGCGCTTCCCAAGCAGCGCACTAGCGCAGTGCGCCACCGGGCCGGCCCTATAATGTTCATTTTTAATAAAGCAATTCCAAGAAGACTACAGACAGTATGATGCTCTTTTTATAAAACTCAAAAACAAACACTGCATTATCTGGGCATAATTAATAAAACCATTTGTATTTTAAAACTCAGGGAATGAAAAACACAAAATGTGGGATAGTGTTTATTTACCTCACGGGGCAGAGGGGAGGCACCAAGTTCACACTAGAGTCACAGGCGTTGGTTGTATTATTATGCTTTATAAATTACATAATGTCATACTATGTTACTTTGATATATAAAATATATGAAATGAAGGAAACAAAATATAAAAATTAAAATAATACTATATATCACATAATTCCCAATATGTTAAAAATTCATGCATTTATAGCTGCAAAGAAAAAAAGTCTGGAAGAAAAAATATCAGAATGTTAACAGTGGTTATTTCTGGGTTGTACAGTTCGGATATGTTTTTTCTTTCTCTATAATTGTATGTTTTCTACAATGAACATGCAATGCTTTATAATCAGACAAGTTAGTTTCTTTTTATGGAATGTGGAGTTCTGGTTATCCTCAGTTATTACCCAAAGCCACTGTTCATTTCTGCACCACCTCAGTACAAGCCTTAAAAATAACCCATTTCTATTCTCTACAACATATGTCTCAGATGCCTTTTCATGTTTTTATTCATGATAATAGTAACAATGATAGCTGACATCTATTGAGTGCCTACTAAATTCTAAGTATTCAGTGAATAAACTTGGTTAATCCTTACAAAAACCCTGAGAGCGAGGCACCACTATTCTTCTCATTTAGCAAATGTAGAAAAGGAGGTACAGTGGGTACTCAAGCCGCTTAGTTCAGCTGCCTACCGAAGGCCACAGTGCTAAGGTGGTTTCCCATCAACAACATCAGTGAAGGAGACAGCAGCAGTTTGCATTTCATAGCTAAGTCCTGTTTCGTGGCCCATTTTCTCAGAAGTAACTTGGCGAGATTATTCTACACACCAACAAAAAGTGGGGAGAGGACTCATGGAAAATTTATGAGATTTCCTGATCTAATAAATTAAAACAAGCAATTATAATTACTGCCAATGACAGAACTTCCTGACCAAAATCAATAGCTGTCTCAATGAGCAGTGTTTGGCTATTCTCAGTCTAATCAAGACAAGCAGAACCTGAGTGACATCAGCAGTGGTCAGAGGCAAAACAGCCCTGAGCTTCATCAGGCCCCAGGGACCCCTGCAGTTTGCTTCATCTTTCAAACAAA
>NW_007731522.1:150937-158406 GCF_000696425.1 Galeopterus variegatus
ACCAACACCCAAACAATCCTTCTCACTAGGAAAAAATCTAGATATTAGAATGGTGAATTGCTTACAGCCTTCATAGTTCATTTGAAGCAACAATCTCCTCTCTAAGTAAAGCCTAGAGCCTGCAAAGATTTTAATAGAAAAGAGCTTAGAAAAAAAAATCTCCAGGTGGAAAGAGCAGTAGTATGCAGTGGTTATAGGTTCAGGCTCTGGAATCAGACTGCTTTGGTGCAAATCCCTTCTCTGCCACACACCAGGTATGTGAGACTTCAAGTACACTAACTGACCCCCTTGGCCCCAGTTTCTTCATCTATAAGTACGATAGGATCTATGCCATAAATTGCTGGGACAATTAAATATGACTATGCATATGAAGTGCCTAGCTCATGATAAGAACCCTATAAATAGTAGCTTGCAGGGGGCAGCTGAACAGGGCCTTCACTGTAAAGCTTCATTCATAGAGAATTCAATGAGAACAATGCCCTGTGAGCTTGTACACCATGGCAGCCCTGCAGCTGAACCTTAGCTCTTACTCTTGCTGATACCCTCAGCCCTCAAAGATACTCTATTCTCCACCAAGCCTCCTTAAAACGCTGGCCCAATGAAGCTGGAAAAGGTAAGGAAACATTCTCCCCTACAGCCTGTGGAAGAAAAAGAGGCCTGCCAATTCAGACTTCTAATTTTCAGAACAGTGAGATAATAAATTTATATTGCTAAGACACAAAGTTTGTTGTAATTTGTTACAGCAGCAATAGAAAACTAATACACAGACCCAAATGTAAGAGCTAAAGATATATAACTCTTAGAAGAAAACGTAAGAGTAATTCTTTGTGACTATAGAGTAAGTAATGGTTTCTTAACTACGACACCAAAATCACAAGCAACAAAAGAAAAAAACAGATAAATTGGACTGCATCAAAATTAAAAACCTTGATGCTTCAAAGGACACTATCAAGAAAGTCAAAAGACAACCCAGATAATCAGAAAAAATACTTGCAAATTATGTATATGATGAGGGACTAGGATCCAAAATATGTAAAGAACTCTTACAACTTAATGAAAACACAAATAATCCAATTTTAAATGGGCAAAGGATCTTAACAGACATTTCTCAAAAAAAAAAAAAAAAAAAAATAGCCAATAAGCATATAAAAAAGATGCTCAACATCATTACTCATTAAGGAAATGCAAATTAATAACACAGTGAGATACCACTTCACTATAATTTAACAATAAAAACAGTCAATGATAAGTTTTGGCAAAGAAATGGAGAAACTGGAAACCTTGTACATTGCTGGTGGGATTATAAAATGGTACAACAGCTTTGGAAGATAGTTTGGCAGCTCCTCTAAAAGGTTAAACATACATATGACCCAACAATTCCAGGTATATATCCAAGAGGAATAAAAAACATATGTCTACACAGAAACTTTTATGTGAGTGATCATAGCAGCACTTTCCATAATAGCCAAAATGGAAACAATTAAAGCATTTATCAACTGGTGAATGGATGAATTATATGTATGATAGCCATATAATAGAATATTATTCAGCAAAAAGGAGTGAAGTACTGACACATGCTACAACATAACATGGACAAACCTTGAAAATATTATGCTAAGTGACAGAAACCGGACACAAAGGATCATATTGTATGATTTCATTTATATGTGATATATTCAAAATAGGCAAATCTACGGAGGCAGAAGGTAGATTAGTGGTTGCCTAAGCCTGGGGGAGCAGGGAATGGTGAGTGACTGCTAATTGATTATGGGTTTCTTTTGAGTATGATAAAAATATTTCTTCTGGGGGTGATAAAAATTGATCATGGTGATGGTTGCACAGCTCATTGAATTTTGCACTTTAAATATGTGCCTTGCATGGTGCTACGGTCTGAATGTGTCCGGCAAAATTCATATGTTGAAATTTAATTGCCAACGTGAGAGTATTAACAGGTGGGGGGCTTTATGGGATGATTAAGTCATGCAGGTTCTGTCCTCATGAAAGGGATTAGTGACATTATAAAAGGGCTGGAGGGCATAAGCTAGGCTCTTTCTCACTTCTGCCCTTCCACCATGTGAGGACACAGCAATGATCCCCTCCAGAAGATGCAGCAATAGGCACATCTTGAAAGAAGAGATGAGGCCCTCACGAGATGCAGAACTTTTCAGAGCCTTCACCTGGGATTTCCAGCCTCCAGAACTGTGAGAAATGAATTTCTATTACTTGTAAATTACCCAGTCTCAGGTATTTTGCTATAGCAGCACAGACTAAGACACATGATACATGAATTATTTCTCAATATAGGTGTTTAAAAAGTAAATTGCTACCCCCCAAAAATCTCTCCCCACCCATTTTCTTCTAATTCAGCCCAGTCACTGCCCAAATGGCCACCAGGTGCTTTGTCCTTTCTTCAGCAGCTACAGCCTGGGGTGCCTTCCAAAATGTAGCTCACTTTGCTCAGCCCAAGCTAGGTTATTCCAAACCTAAGCCTCTCTCATATCTAATTTTTCCAAAGTTTCCAGTAATGGCCAAATTCAGCTTGGGACTCATAGAATTTGGCAAAGAAAGTAATTCATGAACCACCTCAACCACTATTCAGCTTAAAACCTAAGGACCCATTTCCTAGTATACTGTTCTCCAGCAACCATCGTACACTGCTATCTGGAGTCTAGACCCACATTGCTGTTATTATGGGCCAGAGTAGAGAACAAATTTTATCTAGGGGAAGAGTGTGGGTGAATAAAATGGGTAGGGGAGGGAGGGCAGTCAGAGAGAATGTTTTTTTTTTTTATTGTCACCAGGATATCAGTTAATCCACATCTGTTGTCTGGAGTCCAGTGGATACAATCAAAAAGCTCCCTTGAGAGACATTGCTGACAAAAGTTTGTGACACTCAGATTCCCATATCCTGGGGAAGGAGAGATTCACTGTCTATGTAGACAGTCTCCTCCCTGAGAGAGACATCCTAATCAGTCCAACAGAACTGAACAACGATGATGCCTCCATTCCTCAGGCTCCCTCTTTCTTTTGTGCCCATCTTGTTTATTTTAAATCTCCAGTGTCATTTCCATTTCCTCTTTAACCTTGATTTTCTGAACTGATTGTTAGACTCTGCCTGTAAACATCATTCACGTTCTTGTGTGAGCCATGCACACAGCCCCTCATGACAAGCATTCCCCACAATTCCATTTCCTGTGCTTTCCTGTTTCTCTATTTCTCTACATAGAGCAGAACACAAAGGCCTTAGTGCAGGTGTCGGAACATGCCAAGCCTGTCTCTCGGGGACCCAGAGAAACACAACATATCCTTAGCCATGTGCTTAACTCCAAAACCCTGACCTTCCTCAACTATTTTATCCCTTTGACTTTGAAGAATCTTGAACCACTTCAAAGTATTCTCTCATACAACAAATATTCACTGCACTTCTGTTATGTTCCAGGCATTGTGCCTATCTCTGGGGATCCATTGGTGAGCAAAGCAGACATTGTCCTTGTCTTTGGAAAGCTATTTAGGAAAAGAAGTAGTAACTCATCACTAAAAAGTAAAAGCAAATATTTAAATAGGCATGGTTTTAAGTACATAACACACATTAATATTTTATTTTTCCAACAGTTCTAAAGTTTGTTATCATTATACCCCAGTTTTACAAATAAGGAAAATGAAGTTCAGATGAGTTAAGTAACTTGCCAAAGGTATCTACGTAAGTAGTAACGGAGCTAGGATTCACACCCGGGCCATCAGGGTCCAGATTTTAAGTATGACCAGGTATGGCTTTGCCCCCAACATTCTCTGAGATGCCCTAGATGGGTAGGTCTTGCTTGGACTGGCCTAGATTGGCCTAAGCAGCCTGAGTCAAAAACCATNCAGTGAGATAATAAATTTATATTGCTAAGACACAAAGTTTGTTGTAATTTGTTACAGCAGCAATAGAAAACTAATACACAGACCCAAATGTAAGAGCTAAAGATATATAACTCTTAGAAGAAAACATAAGAGTAATTCTTTGTGACTATAGAGTAAGTAATGGTTTCTTAACTACGACACCAAAATCACAAGCAACAAAAGAAAAAAATAGATAAATTGGACTGCATCAAAATTAAAAACCTTGATGCTTCAAAGGACACTATCAAGAAAGTCAAAAGACAACCCAGATAATCAGAAAAAATACTTGCAAATTACGTATATGACTAGGGTCCAAAATATGTAAAGAATTCTTACAACTTAATAAAAACACAAATAATCCAATTTTAAATGGGCAAAGTATCTTAACAGACATTTCTCCAAAAAAAATAATAAAAATACAAATGGCCAATAAGCATATAAAAAAGATGCTCAACATCATTACTCACTAAGGAAATGCAAATTAATAACACAGTGAGATACCACTTCACTATAATTATAGCTATAGAATAGCTAGAATTTAAAAATAAAAACAGACAATGATAAGTTTTGGCAAAGAAATTGAGAAACTGGAAACCTTGTACATTGCTGGTGGGATTATAAAATGGTACAAAAGCTTTGGAAGATAGTTTGGCAGCTCCTCAAAACGGTTAAACATACACTTGACCCAACAATTCCAGGTATATATCCAAGAGGAATAAAAAACATATGTCTACACAGAAACTTTTATGTGAGTGATCATAGCAGCACTTTCCATAATAGCCAAAATGGAAACAAAGCTTTTATCAACTGGTGAATGGATATGTATGATAGCCATATAATAGAATATTATTCAGCAAAAAGGAGTGAAGTACTGACACATGCTACAACATACCATGGACAAACCTTAAAAATATTGTGCTAAGTGGCAGAAACCAGACACAAAGGACCATATTGTATGATTTCATTTATATGTGATATATTCAAAATAGGCAAATCTACGGAGGCAGAAGGTAGATTAGTGGTTGCCTAAGCCTGGGGGAGCAGGGAATGGTGAGTGACTGCTAATGGATTATGGGTTTCTTTTGGGTATGATAAAAATATTTCTTCTTGGGATGATAAAAATTGATCATGGTGATGGTTGCACAGCTCCGTGAACATACTAAAAACATTGAATTTTGCACTTTAAATGTGTGTATTGCATGGTGCTATGGTCTGAATGTGTCCTGCAAAATTCTTATGTGGAAATTTAATTGCCAACATGAGAGTATTAACAGGTGGGGGGCTTTATGGGATGATTAAGTCATGCAGGTTCTGTTCTCATGAATGTTATTAGTGACATTAGAAAAGGGCTGGAGGGCATAAGCTAGGCTCTTTTTCATTTCTGCCCTTCCACCATGTGAGGACACAGCAATGGTCCCCTCCAGAAGATGCAGCAATAGGCACATCTTGAAAGAAGAGAGGAGGCCCTCACAAAATGCAGAACTTTCCAGAGCCTTCATCTGGGATTTCCAGCCTCCAGAACTGTGAGAAATGAATTTCTATTATTTGTAAATTACCCAGTCTCCAGTATTTTGCTATAGCAGCACAGACTAAGACACAGGATACATGAATTATTTCTCAATAAAGGTGTTTGAAAAGTAAATTGCTACCCCCAAAAATTCTCTCCCCACCCATTTTCTTCTAATTCAGCCCAGTCACTGCCCAAATGGCCACCAGGTGCTTTGTCCTTTCTCCAGCAGCTACAGCCTGGGGTGCCTTCCAAAATGTAGCCCACTTTGCTCGGCCCAAGCTAGGTTATTCCAAACCTAAGCCTCTCTCATATCTAATTTTTCCAAAGTTTCCAGTAATGGCCAAATTCAGCCTGGGACTCACAGAATTTGGCAAAGAAAGTAATTCATGAACCAACTCAACCACTATTCAGCTTAAAACCTAAGGACCCATTTCCTAGTATACTGTTCTCCAGCAACCATCGTACACTGCTATCTGGAGTCTAGACCCACATTGCTGTTATTATGGGCCAGAGTAGAGAACAAATTTTATCTAGGGGAAGAGTGTGGGGGAATAAAATGGGTGGGGGAGGGAGGGCAGTCAGAGAGAATGTTTTTTTTTTTTTTATCGTCACCAGGATATCAGTTAATCCACGTCTGTTGTCTGGAGTCCAGTGGGTACAATCAAAAAGCTCCCTTGAGAGACATTGCTGACAAAAGTTTGTGACACTCAGATTCCCATATCCTGGGGAAGGAGAGATTCACTGTCTATGTAGACAGTCTCCTCCCTGAGAGAGACATCCTAATCAGTCCAACAGAACTGAACAACGATGATGCCTCCATTCCTCAGGCTCCCTCTTTCTTTTGTGCCCATCTTGTTTATTTTAACTCTCCAGTGTCATTTCCATTTCCTCTTTAACCTTGATTTTCTGAACTGATTGTTAGACTCTGCCTGGAAACATCATTCACGTTCTTGTGTGAGCCATGCACACAGCCCCTCATGACAAGCATTCCCCACAATTCCATTTCCTGTGCTTTCCTGTTTCTCTATTTCTCCACATAGAGCAGAACACAAAGGCCTTAGTGCAGGTGTCGGAACATGCCAAGCCTGTCTCTCGGGGACCCAGAGAAACACAACATATCCTTAGCCGTGTGCTTAACTCCAAAACCCTGACCTTCCTCAACTATTTTATCCCTTTGACTTTGAAGAATNTTTTTTTTTCAAGGAGTGAAATTTATTAAAATTAATCATTTTAACTGCTTCCCTAAGAACATCCTTAAGTGAAGGGGGCTTAAATGTCAATATAATGAAAAATGACACAAAGCTTCTTAGCATTATTATGAAATTAGTTTTAAGTTACAGAGCCTCTAAAAATGTCTCGAGGGTCCCAATGGCTCTTGAACTGTACTTTGAACTGCTTGAGATATTACATGGCCTAATACGGAGTAGGCCCTCAATAAGAAACATCAATTCCATTATGATGATGTTTTACATACACTCTCTAAGTTCTTAAGATTTCACCATTGGTGAGGAGAGAAAAGGAAAGATAAACCTGTGGAAAAACATACCAAAGAAAAAGGAAAACTTTCTCCTAAGGTCCTCAGTATCGGCCTAAAGTTACCAAACCCGAAGTCTTTGTAAAGCAGNTTTCTCCTAAGGTCCTCAGTATCGGCCTAAAGTTACCAAACCCGAAGTCTTTGTAAAGCAGAGAGGAGGAGGACAGGGAGGGACAGAGGCTCCCAGCCCATGTCATAGTGTGAAGGGAGGGAGACGTTCCAAAGGAGATCACTCCAGCAAGAACACACACAGGGAGGACTCAAAAAGAAATTTGTATATCAATATTCTTAGCAGCCTATTCACAATAGCCAAGAGATGGAAACCACTGAGGTGTGACAACCAAAATGTGGTCTATAGACACAATGGAATATTATCCGGCCATAAAAAGGAATGAATGTTAATATATACTATAACATGGATGGACCTTGAAAACATTATGGTTAGTGAAACAAGCCAAACACAGAAGGAAAAATAGTGTGTGATTCCACTTACATGAAGTACCTGGAAGAGGCAAACTCATAGAGACAGAAAGCAGAATAGAC
>NW_007731522.1:159928-162926 GCF_000696425.1 Galeopterus variegatus
TACCCAATTTTTGTGAATAATAGTAATAACATTAGGAATAAAAAACTAAAAAAGAAAGAAATTTTCATCATGCAGGACAGTGCTTGTTTTCCAAATGTTCATCGGATGAATGTTTGCTCCCCTCTCACTCCTCAATAAAATTATCAGACTTCTAGAACAAGTCTAGGATCCTACAATTACTACACACTAGATCCAAAGGGCTGGTAACATTTTTAGCACATTTAGCCTCAAGTTCCCTGCCTCTCTTGAGGTGAGACACCACATTTGGGAGTCTACTCTGTGCCTATCTGCTCCTTCTTGCTAAAAGGACAGAAATGACTGAACACTCACTCGGGTGCATTAGTGAAACTCCTCCATTACATCCCACAATGTCTGCAAGAGATACATCATGGAACAAATCCTACAGAAGCCACTCACAAACACAGAGAGCCTGGAAAGTGCTGTAGAACTTTCCTTTATTCTTTGGAATAGCTAACCCTTACTGAATACTCGCAGTGTTCGGGTACTGCTCATCCCTACTAACTTACGTAATCCTTCTGGAGTCAACAAGGTCAGATCAAATGGGCAGGGGCCTGCCTTTTCACAACAGCAACTACAGTGATTTAAACAAGGCATCAGTGGCTTTAGGCACCAGTAGCTTTACTAGACAATCTTGTTTTACAGGGCTGTGTCCAGTTGTTGGTGACACATTTTGAGAAAGTCTCTGTCTCTACTGAGAAGATGTCCCAGTACAGACAACCCCATCACCTAGCTGATAGAATAGACAGGCTACATGGAAGTCACAGTGGCAGCACAGTGACACTGATATCCAAACAAAATCTTTGCCTGCTTCATTTTGTCCTATTACGCCTACTTCCACGTCCTCTATCTGCACAGGAAGAGTTCAAAGGAATTCAAGACAAAACACCGACCCTGATTTATTGATGAAATATGGCCTGTCTCCACAGAGCCCACACTGGAGGGGAAATTATTCTTTTCCTTTCCTGAGGGACATCATTAGCATAGTGATCATTAATGAAAGGCAGCAGCATAGCCGGGTAAACGATTAATGGTTTCAATCATACAGAGAGCAGACAGCCCTATGTGGAGTTGTCCTTGGTGACAGCGTGGGAGTGCTCTGGGGAACAGAGACAATGGGCAGAGAAGCAGAGCATCATACAGAGAGCAGACAGCCCTATGTGGAGTTGTCCTTGGTGACAGCGTGGGAGTGCTCTTGGGAACAGAGACAATGGGCAGAGAAGCAGAGCTGTGTGTGTGTGTGTGTAGCTCTGCCTTCCAGAGCCTACACAGGTTCAGCCATTCTCATCCACGTGGGCTGGGTTTTCATGCAGAAATGTTCATGGATTAAAACTAGGAGCAGGTCCCTCTTGCAGATGGTGGATACTATTAGATTCTCCCCGATAGAATGGCCATGTGGGAATTAAAACTGATCCCAGGAACATGTTGGAAAGTTGAGGGCAGGGGATGGTCTCTTACAGCAATCACAGATTGGAGACCAGAGGATAAAATTGAGAATTTCATTAGTATGGATGGCATTAGTAGCTGGAGGGTGTATCCAAAAATGCGTTATCAGAGCCAAAAGAGCTGGAAACAAATATCAGGAGGTGAGACACACAGACCAAAGGAATGGCAAGCAACCTGGGAAAACGAGAGTGAAGATTATCATGTAGGAAAAGTTGAAATCTGGACAGATTCCCAGGGAAGAGGGGTTCAATGTGACAGAATCTTTCTTCCTCCACTTTTATGGTCCCCACTTAAACAGAGCTTTCTTATTACATGAGATCATAAGCACCTTGAGGGTAGTAATCCTAGCTGTTGTCTTCTCTGCTGTGTCCCTATGCCTGACACAGGTACACGCTCAAAAGTGTTCGTTGAATAATGAATAAGGGGGTGAATGAATGGATCTAGGTATGTTACCATGCTGGATATTGGGCAGAGGCAAAAATATTGATAAGCATTTTTTCTATAAAACCACATCAACTGTTACTTGATAAAGCAACAAATAATTTGCTGAATAATTTACTGGAGAGCAGGTAGAGAGCTTTCCAATATACAACACACAGCAAATCATTGAATAAATGCTCATTAGAAATTTATGTTTTCCCTCAAATTCCTTCTCTAGATGTCTCCTCCTTCAACCCTTCCCCAACACAGAACACAGGCTTGCTCGCTCTCCAGCACTCTATCCTCTTCATACTCCTTCTCTCTGTCTTACTACGTGCAAAGTTAAAAAAGAAGGAAAAAGAAATATTACAATCACGATGTGACTTAAAGAACAGGAGGTGCCATTCCCACATGCCACCTCAGAGCTCTTGGTTTTCTTTCTCCCTTTGGTGGCATGTGCTGAGCCTTTGAGCTCTCCAGCCAGAGACGTGTCAGCAAACTGTGAAGGAGATCAAGCTGGTGCCAGAGTCTCCCTCTGGGGCCCTGATAGCTCAGCTTCTGCAGTCACCAAGCAACAAGCTGTGGCAAACCCACCCTCACTATCGTCTGAATAAAGGAGCGGCCTGTGCCTCTCGGGAGTATTTGCTTTTCACACCAGCACCACAAGAAAGGGGAGTTTGGGGAAACAATGTGGAGCCTGGTCCAGAGAACAGAAGATGAGCAAGTGAATAAAACCAAATCTATGAATTGTAGAACAATCTCAAGATTTTTCTTCAGGACTCAGAGGAAAACGATCGTGATGAAAAGGGGCAGGCGGGGGGAAAGATACGATTCACATAAACATAGATATAAAAGATCCTATATTTAAATAAAAGAAATCCCAGGAAGAGAACTGAGCACACAGCAGAGAAACGGTAATTAAAGCTGTGAGGGAAATATATTTCACTTAACCAAAGAAAATCTTGACTCTTTCAATTGGAAGGGCTCAGCAAGATTCGGGCAAGAGTCCAGAGACGGACCTATACCAAGGTAACCTGGGTCACATTTCTGAAGTTCAAATACAGAAAAAAAAAATCTATTCAGCAACTGAAAGAGAGACAAAATGCCTGCAAAA
>NW_007731522.1:163274-168378 GCF_000696425.1 Galeopterus variegatus
TTCAAATACAGAAAAAAAAAATCTATTCAGCAACTGAAAGAGAGACAAAATGCCTGCAAAAGAGAGAGAGAGAGAGAGAGAGAGAGAGAATTATAGTGAAAGATTTCCCTAACCCCAATGCCAGAAAACAATGGACCAGTTCAAATACAGAAAAAAAAAATCTATTCAGCAACTGAAAGAGAGACAAAATGCCTGCAAAAAAGAGAGAGAGGGAGAGAGAGAGAGAGAATTATAGTGAAAGATTTCCCTAACCCCAATGCCAGAAAACAATGGACCGACAGTGTGGGAAGAGGTTTCTATACCTATGTCTAAAATACATGTTCCTTGTAAGAGCAGGATAAACACAATTTCAAGTATGCAAGGATTCAGAAACATAATACCCAAGTATCAGTCCAAAAAGTCACTTCAGGGCCGGCCTGGTGGCGCACTGCTACAGTGCGCCACTTGGGAGTGCGGCGGCGCTCCCGCCGAGGGTTCAGATCCCACAAACAGACCGGTTCCCACTCACTGGCTGAGTGAGGAGTGGGAGCAACACCGAGGGTTGCGATCCCGTTGCCGGTCCCAGTCCGGTACGGGCGCGACACTGAGGGTTGCGATCCGTTGCCGGTCACGAAAAAAGACAAAAAGGAAAAAAAAAAGTCACTTCAAAGAAAGATTCCAATGAATTGGAATAAAAAACTCAAGAACCGAGAAGATATTATAGAAGAATCAATAATAAACAACAAACCAACAAAAATTAGCAATAAGCCAGAAAAATTGTAGTTATATTGTTGAGTAGTTTAATGCAAATGTGAATAAATTACTCCTAAAGTGAAAGGATATAAAAAATTTAATATTAAAACTCTAGATCTGAAATACCAGATTATTTAAAAAGAGACTAGAAAGTGCAGTGAAGTTTTAAGTATAAGATTCCTGTTGCACATCCAAATAAAGCTGCCGTGAGGAGTCAGGAGGACGAGCCAGCCAGAGGGGAGGAAAGCCTGGAAGTGGAAGTAAAAGGAAAGCAAAAAGAAAAGTGTTTCAAGAAAGAGGGAGTGATCAATCAACTGTGCTCAATGCTTCTGATAAGTAAAATTATATGAGAATAGAACTATGCCCATTGGACTTATAAACACGAATTTGGCTGATGATCATGATCAACAGCAGTTTTAATGGAGTGTTGGAGACAGAAATCAAATTGTGGTGAGTTTGACAGTAAGTGGGGTGTACACTTCCAATCTAGCTGGTGCCTTAAGCTCATGCAGCGAGGGAGTCCATCACAAGGACATAGAAAATACAAAAAGAGAAAACTTAGAAGCCAGACTTGAAGAAGAAGATTAATGTCCCAGTGGACCACAAACTCAATGTTATGAACAGACTGAAGCCAAGGAGTTGCTCCAGTTCAGAAACGGGCAGTGGCAGATAAAAGTTTGGCTCCTGTGGGGTAAAGAGACCAAAACTGTTCCAAAACAGGGACTAGAGTGGGGCTCTTCTAATCATGAAAACAACCTTAAACTTAACTGCTGCAGATGACTACCTGGGCTGTAGCTTATAAAAAGTGGTAAACCCAGGAAAGAAGAACATCAACTCCATGACCTCAGAACCAGGAACTGAACATGCCCCCACTGGCTGAATCCCTGAGCTATCACCTGGAAAAGAGCTGGCAGTAAAACCACCCACCCATCTGACTATCCCTGACATTTCCAGAGGGCAGGAGACCCAAACCACCACGGCCAGTCCTTGTTCTGGACTGGAGCCAAAGGAGCTGAGTAGAGGCAACCACAGCTGCTAGATGACAGAGACGGAGGAGAGAACACTCCTATTTAAAATGAGCTGGCAACCCCAAATTCTAAAACACATGAAGAAATCCACTACTAAGAAAGGCAGTCAATAAAGTCAACAATCAAAACATGAAATCTCTCAATGACTTTTTTTTTATAAATATGCTTAAAATACATGTTGTTTAAAAAAGTAAAACTAAAACAAACAAAAAACACTGTGAGGAATGGTTATTTAAAGCAAACTTAAAATGTGCTAAGTTCTTGTGTTATTTGGGAGGGAAATAGAGATACTTTATAACTTTAATACTTTCTCAGCCCCTCTTGCAGTTAGGCTGGGGCTCTGTGACTGGGTTCTAGTGATAGAATGTGGGCACTTCTATGCCCTGACCATAAAATCATATCTGTCTACACTTTCTTCCCCTTGCATAGCAATCATAGAGACTGCTTTTTAATATGGGGCGTCCCAAGCAAAAGGAACCTAAACCCCCTTCATGGTTGGAGGAGATCCACTCAGAGAGCCACCCACCCAGTATCAAGATCTGACTTGAATCAGATATTGGATTTATTGCTTACCATGGCTAGTGTTACTTATCCTAATACACATCAAAAGTGGAAATTCAGAGCAAATTTATAACTTTAAAAAATGTATAAAGACCCCAAAATAATGGAAATAAGTTAATTTTCAAGAAACTAGAAAGTAAAGCCTGAGAAAATCAAAAGAAGGAAACAAAGATTAAGATACCATAAATCAATAAACTAGAAAACAAAGCAACTGTAGAAGATTGATAACATAAAAAAATAAAATAAAATATACAAATCCCAAAAAGACAAAGAAAAGGTATTTAAGCTATATTAGAAATGAAAGTAGGACAAAATTATAGTTACAGAATAGAGTTGAATACAATGCCAATGATTTCGAAAACTTAGATGAAAAGATCAATTTTCTAGAAAAAATCCAAAAAAAATGGACTGCAAGAAAAAAAAAAAAAGGAAAGTCTGAATAAACGAGTAGTTGTCTATGTGAGTGGTTTTTTTGTTTGTTTCTTTTCATATCCGTAAAAGTGGCTTTTGTGCACAGAAAAGATTAATCAAGTCTTACCTTGGTTTTAAAAGTTAGCCTTCAACTTATTAAAGTTATAAATTCAAAAACTAGCTCTTCTCTGTCTTATTCTTAGGTCTTTTTATATCCTTCCTAACTAGACTTAAATTAGGTCCAACTGAAGTGTGCAAATCTCTCACGTCTCATCTGTCTCCAGTCATAGTTCTAAGGTCATTTAAACATCATTAAAGAAATTGAGTCAGTAATCAAAGTCTCCCACCCACAAAGGAGTTTAACCAAAACTTTGCTGATAATCCCTCTTTATAAACTGTTTCAAAAGACCGGAAAAGAGAGGATAAAAATGTTCTAATTCATTTCTTGGAGGTATTATAGCTAAATACCAAAACTAGTCAATGACAGTACAAGAAAAGAAAGTTACAAATCAATTTTTCTTAAGAGCATAGATATAGAAGTTCTAGTTTACATATTAACAAATCAGAGCCAAAATGCATTATAAGTAGAATTTAGTAGAATACTAAGTAGAATTTATCCCATGAATGGGAAAATGCCACTAGAAAACCTATTAATAAAACTTGACACTGTTAAGCAGACAAGGTGAATGACTAGGCAGGATCAATAGCAGATCTACAACATCATTTGGGGGAAACTCATGGTGGGGAACAAGAGCAGGAGCAGGTGCATGGCTTTCCACTGCCTATTGTATGCTGGGGCAGTGCCCAGTATATGGAAGGATAAGATGTTAGACTCTGAGAAAAGGATCATGGCCCTTGGGTTATGGGAAAGATCAGCCACTCACCTGGTGGGATGAGGGGCTGTGGCTGCATGACTCCAGCCCTGATATTCCACCTCTGTACTCCACCAAGATTGATGGCTCAAGCACTAGCCTGTATCCATGGAGCCTTGCTAAAGGCTGAGTACTTCTCTAGGAGGTAGACAAAGTAAGATTATTAACAGATTAGGTAATGTGAAGGTTAATTCTAGGTGTCAACTTGGTTAGATGAAGGAATGCTGAGAAACCTGATAAAACTATCTTTTTAGGTGCGTCCGTGAGGGTGTTTCCAGCGAAGATTAGTATGAGAGTCTGATTGGATTGGGTGGGAAAGACCCACCCTCAGTGTGGATGGGAACCATCCAATCTGCTGGGGGTTTGGAGAGAACAAAAGACAAAGGAAAGAGGTGAAGCTCATTTATTACCAGATCATGAAGGGTCTTGAATTATATTTTAATCATAAAAAATAAGCGTCTCACACAAATGCCTGCCCACGCATGTTTATAGCAGCTTTACTCATACTTGTCAAAACTTGGAAACAACCAAGATGTCCTTCAGTGGATAAATGGATAAACAAACTGAGGTACAGCCAGAAATGAGCCATCAAGTCATGAAAAGACATGGAGGAAACTTAAATGCATATTCCTAAGTGAAAGAAGCCAGTCTGAAAGGCCTTCATCCTGTATGTCTGTAACTACATGACATCCTGGAAAAGGTAAAGCTATAGACACAGCAGAAATATTAGTGGTTGCCAAGGGTTTTGGAGATAATGGGGTAGGAATAAATGTATAACTTCGTTTAATGTATGCTATACGAAGTTATTACGCCTCCCAGAATGTTTATGGTTAAACAGTTTCTAGAGAAGGATAAAAGGTCACTTGCAAATTAACTTGCATAGCCAGGAGCAATCAGTTTCTGGCATAAAGATTTCGAGGCAGTTATGTAAAGCATGGCCATCTGAGCAGATTGTCAAGGAGGAGCGGTCTCACAAGAAGGGGTGTGGACCTTCAGGTCCCCAACACAGAGGGACTTTGGACTCCCCAGCCTCAGAAACTCTAAACAATAAATTTCATTTTCTTTAAAATCACCCAGTTCCAGGTATTTTATTATAAGCAACGTGAATGGACTAATACAGGTAATATTCTATAGATTTAGTAGGAAAAAAATATTTCAATAAAAGAAAAATTCTATAAAATTTGACACTCAGTTATGTTGGAGAAAAGAATAAACAAAAATAGAAGGAAAATTTCTCATTCCAAGAAAGGGTATATATTTTTAAAACTACAAAAAAGAAATAAATTTCCTAGTAAACTTTAAAAGCATTGTCATTGAAGTCAAGAATAAGATAAGAATGCCTGCCATCACCTCTATGCCATTGAAATTATACTGATAGGCCTAGCCAATGTGATGAAATAATAAATAAGAGAATATAAATTAGAAAGAAAGAGGAAACTATCCTTATTTTAAGGTAATATGCTTATCTACATAGAAAATCCAGAAGAATATATAAAAAAA
>NW_007731522.1:169300-194704 GCF_000696425.1 Galeopterus variegatus
CTCCTGCTAAAATTCTCTCCAAAATCATCCAACCAAAGTGCAAATCCTACATAGGTTTTTTCCCTAACACTGTCTTACTGAATGCCACAGACTTCCCTGTGGTGTGAGTTCTCCCTTGCTGAAACTAGTTATAAACCTAACTTGTTCAACTACAGGCATGTTTCTAGTGGTCTTTGGCTGGAGGACATTGATAGAGATATCAAGATTTACCTTAAATACTCTAAAACAGTACATGGTTGTGACACCCAAATAGGCCAATGGAACAGAATAGAGAGTACAGTAACAGACCACAAATAAAAGAAAACTTGAAAATTGACAGAGGTCGTATTATATAATAGTGAGAAAAGGTAGAATCCTCAGTAATTGCTGATAGGACAATGACTCTTCCGTATCAAAAAAATAGAATTAAATTCCAACCTCATATTATCATACACAAAAATAAATTTCAGATGGATTAATAATCTTAAAGTAAATGTAAAATTCCAAATCACAGAAAAATACAGGGGAATGTCTTTATGATTTAAGATAGGGTATTATTTCTTAAACTAGGCACAAAACATGAAAGGAAAAGATTAATACAGTTGGCTACATTAAAATACATAACTCCACACAGCAAAAGACACGATGAAGAAAAGAGAAGCCACAGATTAGGAGATATTTAGAGCACAGAGAGCCAATAAGGAAATAGTATTCAAAATGTATGAACTACAAATTACTCAGAAAAAGATAAACAACCTAATTTTTTTTAAATGGACAAAGTACATGAAGACACAATTCACAAAAGTGAATATTTGGATGTAAAAATACACTCATCCTAAGCAATCAGAGGGATGCAAATTAAAATATCAATTAGATACCATTGGCAAAATGGTATCAGACTGACAAAAATTAAGAAGTTTAACAATTCCAAGCATGAGTAAGGTGGTGGATCAAAGGGATGTCTCTTACATTCCTGGTGGGAATATAAATTGGTGTAACCACTATGGAGAGCAATCCAACATCTCCTAAGTTTGAAAATATGTATATTATACAGCCCAGCAATTCCACTACTAGATCCTCGATGAACCTACACAAAGCAATATGGAGAGGGAGGACGGAGACAGAAAGAGAGACTTGTGAGTGAAGTTAGACCGGGGATGAAGGAAAGAGAAAAACAGAGGAAATGACTCCTACTGGCTTTCGGCACCCAGTTCCTTCCCTTCACTTATACTTGCTCACCTCTAATCACCCTATAATAAATTCCCCCTTCAGACTTAAACCATTTAGAATTGTCAGGGTTTTTTGTTTGTTTTTTGTTTTGTTTGTTTGCCATCAAATGACATCTCCTATTCAAGTTCTAAAATAATATTTTTGTCCCTTTTCTTTTCTCCTTCTGTAATTCCTATAGTATGAACTTGATGTGTACCATAAATCCCATGGGCATTCTTTATTCCTTTTTATTTTTTCTCTCTCTCTTTTTTCTCCTTTGAATATTTTCAAATGCTTTGTCTTTGAGTTCACAGATTCTTTCTTTTGCTTGATTAAGTCTGTCATTGATGCTCTCTACTGCACTTTTGTTTCATTCATTGTATTCCTTAGCTCCAGAATTTCAGAGTATTTTTTTAAATGATTTCTGTTTATCTGTTGAGTTTATTTTGTTTGTGCATTATTTTCCTGATTTCATTAAGTTCTTATAGCTAGTTGAGCTTCTTTGAAAAAATTACATTGGATTCCTTTTCAGGCAATTTGTAGATTTCCTTTTCTTTTAGGTCAGTACTGGAAAATTATTGTGTTCCTTTGGTTTTGACATGTTTCTTTGATTTTTCCTTTTTCTTGTTGTCTGGAATTGATGTCTGATGTCTGTGTGGGTTTTTTTTTTTGTTTGTTTTTTGTTTTGTTTGTTTGCCATCAAATGACATCTCCTATTCAAGTTCTAAAAGGAAACTAAACTTTAAAGTAGAATCACAGGAGATTATGGGGCCGGCCCGGTGGCGCACTGCTACAGTGCACCGCTTGGGAGCATGATGGCGCTCCCGCCGAGGGTTCGGATCCCACGTACAGACCGACCGCTCACTGGCTGAGCGAGGTGCGGGTGCAACACCGAGGGTTGCGATCCCGTTGCCGGTCCCGGTCCGGTACGGGCGTGACACTGAGGGTTGCGATCCGTTGCCGGTCACGAAAAAAAAAAGACAAAAAGGAAAAAAAAAAAAAGAATCACAGAAGATTAAAGGATATAAAACATCCTCCAGAGGGTTTATTTCTACCCCAGACAATCCTCAAGTCATTCTCCCAAACTAAGACAGTGCTCTCTCAAAAAGGAATTCTGTCAGATAAAATGTTCTACAACTTATTAAATATAAATTGATTGCTTAACTGAATTTTTACTTTGCTAGCATGAGAAAAGAACGGGTCACTTTACCTTTAGGACTTTTGACTCCTCACTTATTAAGTGAGGTTAAAGTAAATGACCCCAAAGTTTCTACTCAACTCTGAATTCTGTGAACAATCCCAAAATTAAGACAATTTGTAAAATAAGTAGAAAGCTATACAGTGAGAAGCACAGCAAACTCCTAATAAAACCCACAAAACCTTGTGAAACCCATGAAACCCAACCACTTAAGAACCTTCATGTAGAAACTACTAATCATGAAAAACAACAGAATGTAGCAAGTAGGGGCTTCAACACCCCACATCTCAGTTGACATAGGAGCCCAATCCATTAGAAGTGTGGCCTTAAAATTTCAGGGCCCTAAAAAGCATTTTCTAGTATAAAATTTCTGAGCTATTAATACCACCCAGTTATATCTGTACAGAGGTTTTCAATCCTTATGAAGGCTGCATGTGTGTCTCGTTCAGAGCCACAGCTGAGTGCTAACCATCAGTGACAACTGGGAAATGAGAACACAGAAGGAAACAAATTATATTGTGTAGAAGCAAATACTGTATATATATATACATACATAATATATATAATTTGTATACATATATGATTTATAATATATAAGTAACTATTATAAATAATATGCATTTTTAATCCTTTTAAAATGTAGGTGTGTTAAGCTTGGAATTGACACTTTTAAAATTGGATATATCTAGCTTTGGTATCCACCCCTACCCTCATGCCATTTTACCATACAGACCAGAAAGTTCCTGGGAAACCACTGCTTTAGACTCTTCCTCAGCAATGTCTCCTGTGCCCCTCCGGTTCATTCTCACTGCCTTTATCCATGCAGTCCCTCGTTACTTCTTTCTGGATTATCGTAATATCTTCCTGCCTGGCTTTTCCATTTCAGGGTCTCCCTCTCTGGTCTCTCCTTTAGTGTGCTAATTAAATTGAGCTTCCTGGAGCACAGCTGTGGTCCCCAAGGATAAAGCCTTAGCCCCTTACCCTGCCATGCAACATCCCCACAATCTGACCCACCCTTCTCTCTCTCTACCACTTTACACCCTGTGGACTCAGCCAGCCCTCAAGTTATTTCTAATTGGATTCTCCTTCCCATGTGTACTTTTATTCACACTATTTCCCACACCTTAAATGAATTTTCCTTAATCTTTACCTTTTAAAATATACACATCATTCAAATACTCAAATGCCATTTTGTCTAAAGCCTTAGTAATTTACCTCTTGTGTCCTGTGAATGCATATTTCTGTCTGTGTAGTACATAACCTATCATGTCTTATTATTGTGACCCTGTCACTCTGTGGTAGAGGCTTGGCTGTCATCAATTTTAATATTGTATATATATAATGGGCCGGCCCGGTGGCGCACTGCTACAGTGCGCTGCTTGGGAGTGCGGCAGCGCTCCCGCCAAGGGTTCGGATCCCACATACAGACCGGTTCCCGCTCACTGGCTGAGCGAGGTGCGGGCGCAACACCAAGGGTTGCGATCCATTGCCGGACACAAAAAAAGACAAAAAGGAAAAGCGGGCGCAACACCGAGGGTTGCGATCCATTGCCGGACACAAAAAAAGACAAAAAGGAAAATATATATATATATATATATATATAATGATGGAATGGACTATTTTCTTCACCTCCTTCTCAGCAGACTTTATAACCTAATTTCCTTGGAAAGCAAAAGCCATAAAATAACTACCTCATCTTCTAGCCACCCCACCTACAAAATCACATGCATGATGAAGGGAACCTGGGTTCTGGAATAACCTCATGGAGTAGAGCTGCTGCCAACAACCTGAAATGCTCACACTGAGCTGTTAAGAGGGATAGAAATAAATACTAATTAATTAAACCACTAAGAAAAGGGGGCATGTTAAAACATCCACCTGGGAAAAAAAAGAAAAGTGTCTTCTGTACACATCATGCTCCCACCCTCTCCTCCTCAAAACTAATCTTATTCCTGGCTCTGAGTCCCATCCTCCTATCCCTGACAAAAGCCTCACTCCATCAGTTATCTCCCCTTTCTTCAAAAATTTCAATTTCTTCCTTTCTGCTGATTCCTCAGATCAGGAAAGACCAATGAGAAAAATTTACATAAACAGTTCTCAAGCCAAAACAGTTGTGCTGATAGACCCTCAAGAGTACAAACCCTGCAGAGCAAACTCATGCTTAGAAAGGAAAGGGACATACAACAGAAACACACACAAGTCAGACGAGAGAATTACACTCATCCATCCGTGAGGCAAGGAACACCGAACACCATCCTCGCTCTCATCCCTGCTTTCCCTTGTTCCTGATCTATGAACATCTGTTAATTCCACCTGGCACCTGATCAAGGCAACAGAGTACACCTGAGGGGGCCTAAAGAACTATATACAGGGGTAGCCACTTGGAGCTCTCCTCATCTGGCATTTATCTTCTAAGAGTACATGGTCTTTTTTCAGTTCCTTAAGCATGTCCACATTTCTCCTGCCTTTGAACTTCCGTCTGTGTCATGTCCTCTGCCTGAAGGACTCTACCTTTTTTCTCCCTCCTTCCACCCCTTTGTCATGACTTGATCTTTCTCCTTCAACTCTCAGCACAGATATTACCATTCACTCCTACAACGTTCTTCATAGAATTTCTCATGGCATATAATTTTCATTTGTTTCTTATTTTCTCTTCACCATTGTATTCTCAGAACCTAGCACATGGAAGGCACTCAGAAACGTGTGGAATGAATGAATCAATTAATGAACTATATTAGAAACTAGCTCAGCATTGCAGAGGTCCTGAGGGAGGCAGCTTAGCAGGACGACCCAAGGATTTTACTTTACACGGTCCTAACCCCCTTCCCTAACCATGTTCCCCATACCCAAACTCTGATGTGCATTATCAGGATTGGAAGGGGGTGAGGGTACACTGGTATATCATGTGTTCCTCACAGTCCTTCAGACTCTGGCATAAGGTGAGAGATGTAATGTCAGTAATTACTGTGAGAAGGGGAGTGGTCATGAGTAATTGCAAAAAGTAATCTAGTAACTTTCATATATCATCTCCAGGCCCCTGTGAGAACCACTGTTCAAGGTATATTATTCCTATGCCTTGTAATATCCCCCAGACCTTTAGATGTAGCTGCTTGTCAGCTCTCAGAGCAATGATCTTTCAGCCAATCTCAGATGGTCTCTGGGCCTCACATGTGGGCCATTACTTTTCTCATTAAAACTTTCTTAATCATTAACATTCTTGTCCTCTACCACAGGGGCCTTCAATCATTAAACATACTGAGGTATTCTATTTGAAGAGGAGCTCTAATATTGATAAAATGGAAAGGCAAAGTTACTCCTAAAAAGCCATTTAAGATTAAAGGTTGACATCATTAGTATAGAACATCATTAGAACCATTAACTGATAATCTGGGTCCCCAGACAAAATTTTTGGAAAAAGTCTTTTCATATCCAGCCTACAGATTTTCCATCACCAATCCCCCATAATCACTAGTCCATACCCTTTAGTCTTATTAAACAAGAAAAGAGTGTTGATATAGTAGAAGTAGGGGCCAGGGGGACAAGTTAAAGGGGTTTAGAGCAGAATTCATATTCCTTTGTTTGAACTACAAATTCCTCCAACATCTCTTGCTTTGGGGGAAGCATTCCAGGCAGAAATAGAAACTGGTTCTAAGTGTTATCCCTGAGGGTTTTGCATATGCACTAATCAATGACTAAAGCAATTTCCTGGTCTGATTTATTAAGAACTGACACAGATAAGAACAGTTAAGGGGCTCAAGAAGATTAGGATTTTTAACTGAAATTATTTTTGAAAAAGTAGCATACCGTGAAACCATTAAATGATTCTTTGCAATTTTTAGAGATTAAAACATGCCACATCTTAATCACAAACTGGCCTGTCATAGGGGAATTGAAATAGAGATGTGACCCCCAAAAAGCACACGTCAGCCCCCAGCGAGCTAATTTCTCTTAAAGAAAGAAGTGCTTGCTTTCTGGGGAATTTGGGAGGCCAAACAGCCTGTTGAATGCCCAGAGTGACATGGAGGGAAAAGACAAATATTTGGAGTCAAAGGGATTAAAGCCAAAATCATGAATTAAGAATGTATGATGTAAGCAAATTTCATAATATTTTTGGCTTCAGTTTTCTACTCTGAAAAATGGTAATAATACCTACCTTGCAAGATTAGGAAGATTAGACACACTCATAGTAACAATAAAAAAAATTGCAAATGGTAATTGTGTATGAGAATATTTTCTATCAACATATCCTATCTCCCTTGAATCAGTAGAGGAACCTTATAAATTCTACAGTTATGTAGGTGCCTCTTGAGTTTGGATTAAGAAGCTGTTAGCATTTTTTTCCTCTCACAGTACTGCTTCTTAAATGTTGCTTAGTCTGGTTTACACCTTTGGAAATGTGACCTCAGGTACGCACCCAGAATATTAAAGGTAATTAAACTTTACATTTAATATTTTTGTATTTCTTGAGTTGAATTTTCTCCCATAAATTATTATTTGTCCCCCACAAAACTATTTACTAAGACGACTGTTTGTCCTTGAGCAGAGAATTTTTCTAAGATTATATATTTACCACTGGGAATGGATGGGTCTCACATCCTTACAGCACCTGACATAGCAGTTTTCTCTTTTTTAAACAAACACCAAACACCAAAGAGTCTTTTATTAAAATCAATGTATGTTTTCTAACAAAGGAGTTGCCAAAACAAAAATTCTGATTTTTCAATTTGCTTTTAATGTGGTTAAAGTCTGAAACAATTTGGCTTTTATTGGTCTTACTTAAAGTTAACGGGTCTAGCTAAAGGTTTTAATAAACAAAATTGTATCACCTCAACTCCAACCATCTTCAACTTCTCTCTCTCTCTCTCTCTCTCACACACACACACACACACACACTCACTCACTCTTACACAGAACCTACCCTACTACAATCAAAGAAAAATAGAGTATACCAAAGCTGGTGTGGCAAACTCCTAATTAATGACCAAAACTCCTTGGAGCTAAGGTATGCTCTCCCAACAGACTGCTATTTTTAAAATATTTATCTTTGAAAACAACAGCATGATTAATCTCATCATGCCTACTTAAGTTACTTATGTAGAAACAACAATGCACTATGAGCAATTATCAAAAACACTTTATTATGTATAATTTATACATGCTTCAGGTTTGTGTTGCTTAGGGTGATTTATTTTCCAGGTTGTGATGTCATCTACCACGATTAACTAGATCTAATTTTCATTCTGCCATGCCACATACAAAAATACAATTTTCAAAGCAAAATTCCCCTTTACACAAAATTACACAAGAGTTTGTCAGACAAATAAGAAAAGAATAATTTGCACACGCACCAACACCATACAAGGCATTATCCTTCACATCTAATGTATTTTTTATTTTGAAACAGCAGGAAAAAGAGCCCCTTCACCCTCAGAGGGAAATGCAAACTTTATTTGCTGCTAAAGCCAAAACTTCAGGGATGAAGGTGTGGTCCTCTCAGGGAACGTAGGGGGAGTGGAGACGTATGGAAGAGGATAGACGCCCCTTCACAAGCACTTCAGGAGGAAGGAATTGCAGGAGGTTCCCCGGGGACAGTCGCACAGCTTCCCGATCCTTGCTCCTTTTCTCACCGCACACTGCTCTCCAGCATCGCACTGCAAACAACACAACGTGTTGTCATCTGGTATGAGCAAACCCAGGCTCCCAACGGGCAAGTCTCCCCATCAACACAATTTCTGCCTCTTGAGAGGGACGACTGGACCCCATCAACATCACCAGAGGTCTGAGTATAGTAAGGCCTGAAACACAGGGAGCCTTGTGCTTGTAATTTCAGTAACAGGACATTTTTCAAAAGTACTTTAAATTATTGGCCCCCTCCTACTTTCTTACACTTTTTGGGGAAACACATTTCTTGGCTCCTTTTCTTGCTCATCCAAAGGGGGGAAAAATCAACCAGACCTTTTTTTCTAAGAAATAAACAGTAGACTTGTACTTTCAACCCCTGATCCCAGCTTTCCCATTTCCTCATCCCAAGAAGTGAGATTAAAGAGTGTTTTGGTTTTTGTTGTTGTTGTTGTTTGTTTGTTTGTTTACCCGGAGCTATCCAAGGAAGGTGACCAGCCCTGTTTTAATAATTTTGACTCTAGAACTTAGATTTAAAAAAAAAAAAAAAACCGAACTGGTGGTGCTCCAGAAGGCAGGAAGAAATTGGGGGAGCAAGAACTGAGTAGATTAAAGGGCTTTTCCAACTCAGAATTCTTTCTGAGGTGAAACTAAAAGCTCATCTCCCAGGAATGCTTCCCACACGATTCTAGAGTTCATTTCTGGTACAACTGTTCAACCCTCCGAAATGGCCAGTCTGCCCTTTGCCCTTAGAGACCAAGGGACGAGGGCTGGTGGTAGAAGAAGCAAAGCGGAGCCCACAGAATTCTGCAAACCCATTACCTGAGTTATTTAGCCACATCCTGGGGAGAAAGTCATGTATAAGATTCAAGGCGGTGTATTTTCTCTTGGGAAAAAGTGGGAGGTTACCCCAAAGCCTTACCATGGGCACTTGCCCGTACTTCTTCTCGTAGATCGGAATGCGTTTACTCTTGAGCTTCTTCAGGACTTCCTGCAGCGCTTCGATCTGCAACACACCGCCCCGAAGTTGCCGCCTGGGCTGCGAGCCCAGCCCAGGTGCTCACTTCCAGCCTAGCGTGGGGAGCCCCGGACCCACACGCTCCGGGGTGCAACTCCGCGGACAAAGGGGATGTTGGAGGGGCGGAAAGTCAGCGAGCGCTGTCCCAGGTACTGACCTCAGGTCCCCGAGCCGCTGAGGCTCCTGTTACTGAGAAGGGCCGGGACGAGGGATTCGCTCTACAGGCTGCCTGGAGCCCGTGGGCTCGAGACGACCTCCGGATGGCAGCGGGTGCCCAGACTTTGCGCTCAGCGCCCCGCGCCCTGACTCTAAGAGTGGCGTAGGGGAGAGGGGCCACGCGTGCAAAGAAGGGGCCGCGCGGCAGTCCGGGGGGTCCGGGGCGAGGGGGATACCGACCAGCTCCTTCTCGTGCGAGGCGTCCTCCATGGCCGAGTAGACGTCCAGGGCTCGGGGCTGGAGCTCGGGGTCCTCCTGGGCACGGGCGCCCAGCAGAGGCGGCAGCAGCAGCAGCAGGGCGGCGCCCAGGAGGGGCAGCAGCCGCAGGCGGGGGCTCTCCATGGTGCTGAAACTCGTCGCTGCTGGGCACCCCGCGCTCCCGCCTTTTATAAGGAACCGGAGCCCCGGTGTGGGGAGAGGGAGGGGGCGAGGAAGGAAGGGGGTGTGGAGGAGGGCCTGGGTCAACCGTCTGTCGGCAGCGTTCCGCCACCGCTTGACGTCAATGCCCGCCGGGCTCAGGCGCCCGGGAACGAGGCTCTGCGCACAGATGGGCTAAAGAGCAGGGAACAGGACCCCGCGCCCCCGAATGCTGTCAGCCCCGCGGCGAGGGACGCTCCCCAAGGGGCCTGGGCTGAAGCGGAGGGGCGAGGGGTGAGAGCGAGGCTCTGCGCACAGATGGGCTAAAGAGCAGGGAACAGGACCCCGCGCCCCCGAATGCTGTCGGCCCCGCGGCGAGGGACGCTCCCCAAGGGGCCTGGGCTGAAGCGGAGGGGCGAGGGGTGAGAGCTGGCGAGCGGGAGGGGCTGGGATGTGAAAATGCCTTCGGGGCAATGCACAGGCAGAAGAGTCGCTTCCCATCACCTAGCGGTGGTGGCCGCAGCACCGTCCACCTCGCCAGCCCTGCCTTGCCGCTCACCCTAGTGCGAAGGGTGGCCGCAAGAAGGAAGTGTTGGCTCCAGGCAGGCATGTTTGCCGAGCACCGTACTAGGCACCTGTGGGATAGGGGAGGCAAACGGTACGTAAAAGAAAGAGAAATCGTGACGCTCTCCACGATGGGTTCTTTGATGGCGTCTGTATCGTAATAATGAGAAGAGAAGGGAAACAGACTAACCCGGAGTCGGCGGTATAGGGAGTGCAGAGAACCGGACTCTGGTTCCAGTCCTGGCTCCACCATGTACAAACGATATGACATTGACCAAAATGAAGAACCTCTCTGAGCCTCAGCTTGTTCTTTTGTAAAACTGGGATTAGAAAGATGCACCTCACAAAGTTACCAGGAGGATGAAAGCAGAGATTAGGTATGTAAAACTCCTGGCCCCTGGCACAATAAACACTAAGCCTTCCTGTCACTCCCCTTGGAACTTTGAGGCTACCCAGATACTATGTGCAGTATCTTGGTTTCTCCTCAGGGCAAATTAAACCATCCCGAAACCCCTTCTACCCACTATTCATGCCTGTTATCCAAGAAGCCTGGAAAGAAAGTAAAGGGGTGAAGAACTGCAGATCCCTTATTGTGGAAATACCTACAAAGATCAGAATCAGTGATGAGCCAGGACCTCAGTGACTTGCAATGACACTGTGTTTTGTTTTTTAAGGTTAGGATTCTTATCACCTAAATGCAAATGAAAATTCTTGTAGAAGAAGTGACACTTTTCCACTTAGACCTAAAGACCTATCCCACCTGTTTGTCCACCTGGCTTCTTCTTTAACCACATCATCTTTCCCTCAGCTGCCCTGAATCCATCCACTACTACACCCCAGTTCTGGACAGCTGCCCCAGCCTACTTAATGTCTGCACCTTAATCCCCACCCCATTTTCTCTTGCCTTCCACTAATCCAACATTCACCACCCATCTTACTAAGCATTGAATCTATATTCCTCACCCTGACTTACAAGCTGTTACATGATCTGCCCCCACCCCCAACTTCATGTCCTACCACTCTACCCCAGACCCATCTATTTCAGCCTCGCTGGCTTTCCTTCTGGTTTTCTAGCAGGCCAATCGCATCCCTACTTTAATGCCTTTGTACTTACCTTACCTGGAAAGGTCCTCTTGCATCTCCAAATGGCTCACTGCACCTTGTCATCTAAATCTCAATTTAAATGTCAGTGAAAACTCAGTCAAAAGTATCCGCCACTTTATTCTCCCACAAATTTATTGCTTAGCAGCTGATGTTGATCACTGAGATAGTTAATACATTTTCTGTATCTGGCTACTTCAATTATCAAGTATTTAATTGTTACTCAAATGCACACTAGGAAGCAATTCAAGAAGTAATATCTCTTCTAATAAATAGTACACATATTAACAGATCAAAATAGTTTGCTTCGGGGTTTCAACTTGAAAATGTATCTAACACCTCCCCCACCTCTGCCTTTCATACATACCCTTTGGTTCTGCACAAAATTTAAACAGAGACACACTGGCACTCATTTTAAAAACCATCTGCAGTGATCTTAAAAACTCTAAGCTTCAGAAGAAAAATAACCCCAAATAAGATGTTAGCCCATCCTTCCACAAGGATGTGGATATTTCCAATGCAATACTTTCTCTCAAATTTTGTTCTACCCAGATACAAATAATAGCTTTCCCTGTGTGCCACTTCTATTGGAAAAATAACTCAGAAATCCAAATCATGCTGATGCTGGGTTGGTGTTATCATTTCCATCTAAGGAGAACTTTACATTTAGTTGAGGGGTTAGGGAAAGAATTCTTAGACTATCCTGTGTAGCAAGTCAGGGGTATCCTGGTCACGTACATATCACAATGCTTTTTTCATCTTGAACAGAATAACTTTATAAACTGTCTTTAGGAATCTTGTTACAGTAAAGCTTAGGCACTTATGTAAGTTATAACTAGAGAAGGAAGAAAATCATGAGATGTTCCATAGTCCTGACATCATGCCCTATCAGGAGAATTTATGTATTCTTGTTACTTTCTAATACCCTATCGGGGGAAGGGGAAAAGCTCACCTTTGATGTCCCTAAGCCATAAAGTCATAATTGGATTTAATCACTGCTTCTCATTCCAGATATAGAAAAGAGAAGCAATGACCAGGATGTGTCTATGGAGATTTACAGTGGGCAAGCCTCTCTTAACCACCCCTCCTAAGATAGAGTAGATCTCCAGTTCTGCTCTTTGAAATAGCTCAGGTAGAGAAATCTTACTAGCAGAGAGCCAAGAAACTAGTGCCAGTTAAGATATACTCATAACATATGGCTATCTGAGAAAAAAAATTTTTTTTAAGTTGAGGAAACCTCTTCTTAATCATGTCTATATATTGGAGTTCTGAACCTTTCACTATAAAAAAATAATGCATTAATTGATTTGTGACTTGGCAAGAGAACAATCTTCCTCATTTGGGATCAGAAAAGAACCTTAAAGTATAGGGGCTAGTCAATATTACTAAATGAGAACTCAAGAGCCCTAAGATGTTAGATAATAAGAAGGTCATGGAATTAGACACCAAAATGATGTTGCTGAGGTTTTTCCCCAAACTCCAGTATTTTTCTCTTCCTCACTTCTTCAATTTTGAATAATTTCTTTTCCTTTATAACCCAGAATAACCCTGGCCTTTTAGGTTGTCATATTACTCAATGTGAGACTATTTTGTTATCCATTCACCCCTCTCCTTTCCTGCACCACCACCAAGTCTTGTTTAATGGTAAAACGTGTTTCATTAACTTCTTAAATATTTGTATTTAAGATTGTGTCTCTTTACTTGTGTTAGCTGTACTTTCCTCCAAGTTAAACATCACTGTTCTCTTAGGTATACATTTGTATCTCTTAGGGGGCACCCTGTTCACTTCTACTTCATCTCTTCTCCACCCTCCCTGCCTCCAGAAGAGATTATTTCCCATTGACATTCATCTTCTGTTTACCAACTTTCAATCCATAGGCTTCCAAAGGAACTGATATTCACTGTGTTCTAACTAAACATTTTTACCACTATCTGGAAGAAAATGATGGGCAAGTAAAGGAAACTTGGAGTTGGAGCTGAACAGGGAGGTGCTGGAGATGTAGTAAAAAAGAATATGTGCTTTACAGACAGCCTGTGAAGGAACAAAGCAGGGGAAATTAGACAAAGCTTTCCATTAATCTTCTTTAAGTTTTTAACTAAAAGAAAGGCTTTCAATTTCAAGATTCAATTTTTAAAAATCTGGGTGCCCCACACATTCACAGCACTTCTAAGTACTATGAGGACTGCTGAGATAATCCAGATCAGTTCTTGCTCTTGAGAATCTTTGGGTCTGGTGATGTCCACAAATACCCATAACATAACAACTCATTGAGGTGAAGGCCCTAATAGAGAAAGGGTAGCATCCCAGAGAAGTCAGACTAATTCCCTGTAGAGAGGGGAAGCCTCATGAAAAAATGGCATCCTTTGGATGAGCTGCTGGGTCTTAGAGAGTGGGTAGAATTTCAAAAGCAAGATTTTTTACCTTAACAGCCTAGCCTAAGAAAAGTGGCTCCTGTCAGGTATAGGCAGGTATCACTAACCAAGAGATACTTTCCTGGGACAAGGAAACCTTTCTCTGGCTCCCAGCACAGCGCATCTTGCTGGAGTGCAGCCAAAGGAGTGGCCTGCCTGGCCTACACTTCTTACGCCACAGTTGTCCCCATCTACTCCTCTAACTTGTCTGGATCCAGATGACACTTACAGGAAGTGTAGGATTAGCACTAAAACAGCCAATTAGAATGCCCCAAGAGATTAACCACTGACTTAATAGAGAGCAATTTTGAATCCTTCAGTGACTGTTCGTTCGTTGCCTACATGTTCAAGTTAACTTCTCAGAATGGTGTCAAAGTGTCTCATAATATGGTCCTGTCCCATATTTCCATCTCATTTTCCTCCACTCACAACCAGCCCCATCAAACATATTTCATTTTGCAAGTACACCATATAATTTCTTAATTTTGCACTGAATTAGAAGAATAGACTAGGTTTTGTTGCTGTTAACAAACAATCCCAAAATTTCAGTGACTTGAAAAGAGCACAGATATATTTTTCACTCACACTACACATGCATCAAGAGTTAATGGAGTGCTCTATTCATCATGGTCACTCAGGGATCCAGACTGACAGAACATCCACCATCTCTGAAGTTGCTGGTTTTGTTCCAGAGGGAAAGAAGAGCTTTGGGCAGTTTTTAATGAGCAATTAAAATCTTTGGCCCAGAAGTGATACTTCACTTTTGCTTCCAACGTGTTGCCTGAACTAGTCACATGGCTCCACCAAAGTAAAAGGGACTAAGAAGTGCAGGATTACCGGGTGCCTAGAAGGCATATATTGTGGAATATCATTAACAGCTACCACTTGTCTCTGCCTTTACCCATGCCCTTCCCTATGCCTTAAATGTTCTTGCCAAGCCTTGAACATCTGAAAAACTCATGCTGCAAGACTCATCCTATCTGAAGTCTTTCTCATCCACTGCTCCATCACACCACCAGGTCTGCCTTGCCTTTGTTTCTATAGATTTATATATATATATTCATTAACACACCTAATGTATTACATCACATAATCTTATGTCTATCACACTTGCTAAACAAAGAGATCCTTGAGGGCAGAGAATATATCTAATCACCTTGGTATTCCCAGTATTTAGCATGGTGCCTGATACACAGACTTGTGGGGGAAAGTTAGTTGCTATGAAATAAAAGATAACATGTAGACACTAACTAGATAACCATTCAATAAGTGGCGAATCTATCATAGAATAGATTCACCAAGCAGTTTAGAAGCACTGCCAATTTGCTATTTAGAAACACCATTTTCATCTTGTATGAGGTGGGAAAATGTGCCAGAGAAGCATAAAATTGTTCCACAGCTAGTCAGCTTCAGAAGTATGATTTCTGGAGTGTGGACTATATGGCCTCTCACCCATTCCTCTGACAACTAAGAGCACTTCAGTTGCAAAATGGAAACATTTTCCCAAATGCAAAACTTTCTGTGTCACTAGAAAGAGGTATTGTGACCACAGTCTTGCAACAGACTTATACTGTATTGCTTTTCCCTCAGTCTCCATGGTGCAATACAGAAAGAAAACTAAAACATGATCACATCCTACAGAATCCTGAGAAGTTTAAAATCTGCCCCTGATTACCAATTTCCAGAGTGTTTGATGGCCTAGATCATAGACATGAGGAAGTGATTCCTGTGCTGGGCCGGGGGTTGGCTTCAATGGCATCTAAGGTCACTTTTAAAACTACAATTCTTGGATTCTTCTATGCTTCCTTCAGAAATCATCTAAGTGAAGTATATTGCTTTTGACATAAACTATAACCTCAGGAGAAACAAAATACCATCTGGCATGATCCAAAAAGGCAGGGCCTGAGGGCAAACGTATATTTTATAGGAAGAAGGATCAAAAATTAGTTGTTCCTTTATTTCTTAGGGGATCTCTGACCCTGACATTTATCTGCCATGCATCAGGCAGAAGTTTAATCTGGTTCTGGTTTTAGCAATAGAGCCATCGTCTTGGCATGGCTTACCAGCTAGGGCAGAGTGACTTCTCAAGCTCTGCAAGCTAGATATATTGGCAATCAGATCTCTGCACTTCCCATCAAGCTTCCTCCCTAAAGCCAGCCTGGCATGGCCTCTGATGTGAGTGGGCTAGCAATCATTCCTTAAGCTCCTTCAACATTCGCAGAAAGCCCACAGGGACTGTATTTATTACTCAGATGGCAAGATTAAAGTGGGACTTTGAGAAGACTGAAGCCCGGAGAATGACAGGCTTGCCCAAGGTCACGTGTCAAGTTTTCCTCTCCTATTAGTTGACTGCTACAAGACAGTTGTTTGAAAACCCAGTTTAACTTTATGAACAGGATTGTAGACAAAGGAGGCATTTATATTTCTATACAGAAGCAGCTTAGAGAATTTAGGGAAGGCAATCCAACCAATCAGAAGAGGGGTTTGGGAATATGTCTTGAAGCTACATTACCATAGAAAGTTCACTGTTTCGGGGGATCTTAGAGATGTGAGAACAAAGATTATGGGATGGAAAAAGCTTCAACTTCCTTTAGTGCCCCATATTCCCTTAATTTTTCACCTTTCTCTAGGAAAAGTAGGTCTTCAATAATACTCTCCTCTCTCAGATGACTCTGGGACTGCTACACACATCACTCTGAGGATATGAGCTCTCCCTTCTCTTTTCCATATGTCAGGGCAGTTTGTGGCTACCACTCCTTCTGACCCAATGTATGGTGGTATATGGTACACTGTGTTACTGTTCACAAATATGTATTGCCCCTCCCTAGAGGAGGATTATACTTTGGGGCCCTGTTGAACTCATACATGACCATGTGATTAGCTTTGGCCAGTGAAATACAAGAAGACATGTGATGTGTCCTTTCCATGGGGAAGCTTTAATATACTGTGGATTGATTGAGTTGTGTCCCCAAGGTTCATATATTAGAAGCTTAATTCACACTGTAACTGTTGAGGGTGGAAAATCCTATTATGGTAACTAAAAGGTGGGGCCTTGAAGAGGTGATTAGATTATAGATTGATGCCATAGTGAACAGATTAATAATGGTGGCCAGGGGCGTGGCTCTGAGGGCTTTAAAAGAAGAGCACATGAGAGGTTATTCTCTCTGCTCTGCCATTTTCTGCCATGTGAGATTCCTGGGTCACTGTTGCCACCACCAAAGCCTTCACCAAATGTGTTTCCTGGACTTTGGACTTCCCAGCCTCTGAAACTAAGCAATAAATTTTATTTTCTTATAAATTACCAAGTTCCAGGTATTTTGTTATAAGCAACAGAAATGGGCTAATACATCCTGCTCTCTTTTTCCTCTTCCAGAATGATTTGTAATGTTCCAGATAGAGGCTTTGTCGGCCTGAGTACTGGAGGGTTCTGGAGGAAAGAAAATGTTCAGCACAGCTACATCCAACTTTCAATAGATGTATAGTGTGAATAAGGAATAAATTTTTGAGGATGTAAACCACGAGCTTTTGGGATCATTTGTTTTTGCACCATAATTAAGCCTAATCTGGCTGCTATGGGTTAAATTCGTCCCCTAAAGTTTCATATATTGGAAACTTAATCCCCACTGTAGCGATGTTAAGAGGATGGAAAATCCTATTATGGTAATTGAAAGGTGGGGCCTTTAAGAGGTGATTAGATTGTCTAGACCATACTCTCATGGAAGGATTAATCTATTGATGGTTTAATGCGTGGTAATGGGCGTGATTCTGATGGCTTTATAAGGAGGGTGATTTAGAAGCTTAGCTCACTCTTGCTCAGCCCATATGTGATGTGATAGCCTGATTGCCACAGGACTCTGTAGACTTCCCAACAAGAAGGCAGCCCTCAACCAATGTGTTCCCTGGACCTTGGACTTCCCAGCCTCCAAACTGTAAGAAATAAATTTCATTTCTTTGTAAATTACCCAGTTTCCAGTATTATAAGCAATAGAAACAGACTAATACACTGGCCAATAAAGGTAGACATCTGTATGACCATCAACCCATTTCATAGTTATATATTGCTTCATAACAAATTACTTCAAAACTTAGTGGCCTAAAACAACACACATTTGGTATCTCATCATTTCTGTGGGTCAGAAATACAATCATGTCTTAGCTGGGCCCTCTGCTTTAGAATCTGTCCTGAGACTCTAATCAATGTGTCAGCCAAGGGTCTCTCACAAGACTGCAATTACAGGGCATTGACTGGGGCTACAGACATCTCAAGGTTCAAATGGGGCCCGATCCACTTCCACCATAATGCAGTGGTTGTTGGCAAGATTCAGTTCTTCACAGGCTGTAGGACTGAGGCCTCGATTACTTGCTGATTCTTGACCAGAGGCCACCCTCAGAGGGTGGCCCTCTCCATCAGACCAAGCACGCAGAGAGATTTGGAGAATTTGCCAGCAAAATAGAAGTCACAATCTCTTCTAACATAATCACAGAAGTGACATTTCTTCACTTTTGTCATGTTCTATGTACTGGGCCCATCCCACACCCAAGGTCAGAGATTACACAAGGGTGTGTGACTACCAGGACACAGAGATCTTTAGGAACAATGTTAGAAACTGCCTACCACAATGACTCTGTCAAAAAGAAAATAAAATCAACAAGAATCATGTAAGAAACTAAGCTTGAGTGGTAAGGTAAGAAAGAGAATTGTGGAATTTATAACCAGGGCTCTGAGGCCCAGAAAGGTTAAACACCTTGCCTAGGATAATCAGAAGTACAGCCAGAACTAAAACTTAGATCATTGCTATTGCCACTAGACCAAAATAAGTGAAAGATTAAATGGCAATATTAGACAAATTGCATTCAACTGAAACAAAAGCTAGGATATCAATTGCTAACTGAATTGTTAAATAAATCATCCAGACAATGAGTGAATTAAAAGTGCACAGAAGGCAAAGTCTTCAGGCTGGGGCAATTGAAACGGTAGGTCATAATGTTAGCTGGGCTTTGAAGGGTGGAATTGTTTGGTTGAGCCGAGAAGGGAAAGGAGTTCCTGGCAAGAGGCTGGCCAAGATAAGGCTTCTTCAGAGCTACCCCAGGCATCACACAGGAAAGCTGATGTCAGTACTCTTCTCTTGTCAACCTAAATTTATCAAATGACATTCTACAAGACCACAAATCTCTGGCATATTGTGCATCAAACGTGAAAACAGACTCTTAAATTTACCCTTAGGGAAGTGGTTCCCACTGGGGTGGAAGTATCAGAATCAACTGGAAATTTTCCTGTATATATGCTTATACCCCACTCCCAAAATTTGGGGTACCAGGATCTCTATGTAGGAGGGCAATTCAGCTCATGTAATTTGAAAAGTTGCCCCAAGTGTTTCTGATATAACCTGACTATCATAACCTCCTGGTTGAGGACCATTGTTGAGGGGATCTTTGCCTCATCTAGTGAGGTGTCAGGAAGCACACTTTGCCCTATAAAGATCTCCAAGGCCAAGTTTTTTAGAATTCCAATACCTTTCCCTTGTAAAATACAAATAGCTCCACAGCTGACCCAGTATAAATGGTAAAGTCCAGTCACTCTCAGGTCAGCAGAGATTTCCATTTTCTCCTCATTTGAGTATACCTCAAGGAGCTTTCCAAGAGCACCTGGCATGCAGAGATAGGCTCCCAAAATAATAATGTCATTAAACCTTGATGAAAGACTTATTATACTCACTTTGAGCAGATCATTGTGTTCCCAGTTCTGCAGGTGACAAAACTGATCATTTAAATGGATGGATCTAAGTCCCCAGGCAAACGGGAAGGAAGTTAGAAGGAGAGAAAAAGAGGGAGCAAAAGAGGAAGAGAAAATAAAACTTGAATTCTAAAAAAATGTTTAAACATTATGAAAGATACTCGCTAATGGTCAAGATCCTCCTTGCTCCTTGAAAAACCAAGTTGTTTTTCACTGGAAGTTGGGAGAAAATGTCAGGTTGAGCCTCTAAGTGCAAGCATTGACTTTCTAAATATGAAATGAGACTGGCCACGTTTTGATGAAGACTTTAAACTTTGGACTGAGATCCGCCTTGATGCCCCAGAGATCTTCTCCCTGGGTAAACAGGAAGGCCTTTTGGCTGATGGCAGAGCAAAGGTTTCACCCTGTGTGGACACAAAACCCACCACGCCTGACTGGCGAGGAGAGACCTTGAGGAGCCACAGCTGTGAACATTTATGATGCTTTTTGCCCAGATGCAAATGTCATTTTCTGCCATTTGTATTCTTGACCAGGGTAGCCCTGGATGATGCCATCGCCAACAGACATGGCCTTTGCCCAGCGCCCGGCAGCGGGGGCTGAAATGGACCGGAACTGTAGCTTTGCCCACAGCAGTCGTCAGATACCCACAGAGACCAAGCTCTCCCAGTGCTTGCTAATGAAGTTTCTCCTCAGGGGATGAAAAAGACTTCAAAGAAAGCTGTCAGGTTTGTTTTATTTTTCATTATCATGTGTTTTATTTCTGAAGCAAGGATGCACATTAAAGAGCAAGTAGCTTCTGAATGTCATTACCTGTTTCCTAGGAATCTTAAGATCTGCCATAAGATAGTCTCAATGTTTGAAGCATTTCAAAGGGGAAATTTTAACTAATTCTCTCTTCTTTCCTCATCTACTCTCTTTCCTCATCCACAATGCTGCAAAAACTTACCTTAGCTCTGGAGGCAAGGACATAAAAGTCATAAAGGCCCAGTACACATGAGCAAGTCAGGACGAGGTGAGTGGGGCTCCCTAAGAGGTGCTGGGAGATGAGTAAAAACAGCAATTTTGCATACAAGACTTCAGGAGCCCATTTCTTTGACAAGGATGCCCAAGACTGAAGAGCTATTTATGGGGAAACCCTAAAGCAGAGTTTCCTAATTTGGCTGCAGATTAGAACCACCTGGGGAGCATTTTAAGTAATAGTGGTACAGGCCTCACCACCAGATACTGATTCATTTGGCCCAGGGTGGTGCCCAGGTAAGAGTAGTTTAAAAGCTCCCCAGATGGAAGGTAAAAGTATCTCTTGCTTTCAGTGATCTGTACAGCCCTCCCAGTGCCTATGCACAGAACATCAGCAGGGCATTTGGGTCAATTAGCTTTGTTCTAGCTTAGGGGTTACAAACTCAGGTATCTATGAGGGCCAACAAGTAAGGCAAGGGATGAAGAGGGCCAGATACAAGACAACAGAGAGTGGTAGAACTTCTGGTTTTTCAAAAGGAGATGGAAATTTGGATTTTTACATGAAACTTCCCAATTTTAAAATACTGACAACTAATTTAAAATAAAACTCTTTGAAAATGCACAAGTAAGTCAGCAACCTTGTTTCCCACTCACAGCATTTCCTATGCTGGGTCTTCAGATGACCCAGATATCTCTTGCTCTCCAGGATAAACTAGCAAGATGGAAGAAAGAAAGAGCACATCTGCAGAGCCCAGCTACGTGACTTGGTAAGACCTGGACCCCATCAGTCTGAGGGGAAGAAGGGGCAGGGGCATGTTCTCATTTACACACGCCTTCAATTGACATTCAACAAGACATCGATTGTTGGGAGAGCACAGGAATAGCCCCGTGCCCAAGATGGGGGACCCTGACCCTAAGAGGCTTCACCAGGCATTTCACCAGTGTCATTGGGTGCAGGATTTTACAGGAAACCCAACAAATATAAGAAGGGAAATAACTAAACCCCCAAAAGATCATTGTTGAGCATTTTTGTTAAAATCACCTATCAGCAAGTGTGGTGTACAGGAAAGAGCACAGGTTTTGAAGCCAAACATTCACCCACTGTATGGCACTGGGCAAACCAAGTCATTATGAGCCTCAGACTCCATAAAATGGTCATAAAGACACCTGCCCCATGGAGTTGCAATGAGAGATGAAATGAATACAGTCCCTGGCACATAGGATGCACTTTCTAAATTCCAGGTCAGAAAAGACAACTATTTTCTTTCCTTGGTAACCTAATTAAAGCCTCTCAGAACCCTCACAGTTGGAGAGTTCTTCCAAATATCTATGTAATTCTAAATTCCTTTAGTTTACCTGCAACAGCTGACAACTACATATTCCTTCCACATATTTGTGGAACAAAAGTCGCAAGAGCCTCCATCACTCACAGCTCTTTCTTCCTTCCAGCACTTACCAAGACTCTCACGATTCCTGTCACCCTCTGAATTCTGTCCTCCTTTTCACACACCTCAAGTATATCACAGTATCACTGTGTCACCTGCCACTCAGCACACCAGGATGTTGAAACATCACAACTTAGCAGTCTGCATATGGGTGCCTGAGGAAAGAGACTGTGTGTAGTTCTTCTTTTTAACCTCTTCAGATACAGAAATGTCACCCAGGAAACAAAATGTCACCAGGCAGCAGTTCCAGGTTCTTGGTCTGTGAGAGAAAAATCTTTCACAGGACTGGTGAAAGGAAAGGAAGAGAGGGACAGAGAAACGAAACATAATAGAGCTTTATTATAAAGCGAAGGTACACCCACGGAAGTGTGCGGGCTTCTCTGAGAGGGAGAAACACACATGCCCCGATTCTTAGGGGGAGGGTTTATAGGCTGTTCTGGGATGTGGGTGTTTCTCTATCCTAAGGGGAGGAATATTCAGCTGTGGGGGAGGATCTAAGGTAATTAAGGCCAAATGGGGTAGTATCAGCTTCCTGTCCTGTGACAATGAGTTTCTAAAGCTCACGATCACTCTCTTAACTTTGGCTGATCCACTCTGAATGTTTATGAGCAGCCACCCTGGGGCGTGTCTCTATACTGCCTGCCTCAGAAGAGGCCTTCTCCAGCCACTCAGAAAGGTTGCCCCTTGCTCTTCTTTATCACAGAACTCTATTTCCTTGAGAGCACTTATCACGCTCTGTAATTGATTTGTTTGTTAAATGTTGTCTTTGTCCTTAGACTGTAGACTCAATGAGGGCAAGAATCTGGTCTGACTAGACCAGCGCTGGGCACAGGCACAGAGTGTCCGTGGAATGACCGGTTGTGAAGGAGGAAATGAGCGAGAGGTCAGCCTTCAAGGCAGGTGCGCCCCCCTCCACCTCTTCCCCTGATATGCCAAGGCTGTGCTGTCTGTAACCAACCACTCCTCAACTGTCACAGCACAGCAGGTGGCAGATGCCTCATAGAACCCTAGCACATCCAGCAATGTTTCTGGGTTCCTTTGCTGTTGCATTGCTGGTTTTCCTCCCCTCCCCAGGAAAGCCTTTGGAAAGCTGGTTAGACGGAAATATCAGCCCCTTACTCCTTCTCCCTCCTCGTCCCACCTCCCATGGGGGCAGTCTCGCGCTCATGCACGCACACGCTCACTGGAAGAGCTCACCCAGGGTTCCAAGAGAGACAAACAAACCTGCCCAAGAGCATGTTCTGCAAGATACAATTTTGGATTTATTATAAGATCGTAAACTCTGGTACCTCACTCCCAAGTTGTTTCCCAAGAGAGTCTATGTTGGGCCTTTGCCCTGAGGCTCCTACCTAAGCCGAAAGCAAATCAGCCTCAGGGACAGTCTTGCAGCTGCCACCCAGGACATCAGGTGTGACCAGCGCTACTGACGGTGCCAGTGAATAACTATGGGCCGCTGGATGACATCATACATGACCTAAACTCTGCACTTTCAGTGCTGTACAGCACAGGCTTCATCAGAAAGATCCAGGAAATAACAATTTAATGCCTCCAGAACGAAATGGCTGAGAGCTTTTTGGTCAGGGATCAGACACATTGAGGTGAAATGGGTGCTGATAATACCCACTGATTGCTTCTCAAGAACCATTTCCCTGAACTAAGCCTGGGTTGTGCTGTCAGAGAGCTTACTCTTTTACAGCTGCACCCACTGGGGAAATTTTAGCTGTAAAATATATAGCATTAGAGAAATGAAAGAAAAACCTTTTACAATTGTATGGTGAGGAGGTAGAGGGGATAATAACTTAATTAATTTTTAGGACAACATTATAGCTACTTTCTGAACAGGAGTTCTGAAGGAAAGATGCATTAGTGCTGTTAGGAGATGCACTCAATAGATTATTTTTAATTGACACATCATATGGGATACAATGTGGTATGTGGATACATGTACACAATGTGCAATGATCAAATCAAAGTAATTAGCATATCCATCACCTTAAACGTTTGTCATTTCTTTGTGTCAGGAACATTCAACATCCTCTCTTCTGGCTTTTTGAAATTATACAATGAATTGTTGTTAACTATTGTCACCCTACAGTGCTATAGAACACTCAAACTTATTCCTCCTCTCTAGCTATACACATATTTTTGTACCGATTTTTATAGTCTTGTTAGGCTAGGAGTTAGGGCCCACAGATCCTTCAAGCCCGTTGTACAGACTGGGTCACTAGACCCCTCTCATGCCAGGCTGGGTAACCAGGACCCTCAGATGCCAGGCTGGGTCACCAGACTCCTCACATTTAAGTTTGCTCACACACAGGTCCACTAGCTAAGTAATTGGGAAAGATCCTGGGAGCCATTGGCAGATGACACAAGCTCAGTCCTCAGCTTCCTCAGCAGCAGCAGCAGCTTACAGCAGCCTCCATCAGCAGCTGCGGTGGCCTTTCGGGACATCCTGTGGGCACTGTCAGCAACAGCCTCCAGCAGCAGTAGCAGCCTCCTTGTGCCCCCCCCCCCTCAAGTGTCCCGGGGGCAGGGGGCCCTGTGGATCAGAGCCACTCGTCCTTTATACTTAAGTCTAATAACCCAGGACACCTGGGTGCAAGTCAGACAACCCAGGAACAGCTGGGTGTACATGTGCAATTATATTAGGCAATAACCAAGGAACACCTGGGTGCACATGCATATTTACATCAAATGCTCAGCAAGATTCTGAACATCCGAGGGAGCCCTAACCGTTTTCCTATATTTTTCCTACACCATTGATTAAACTCTCCCTACCTTCCCCTCTCCCCTAACCTTCCCAGCCTCTAGTAACTACTATTCTACTCTTCTATGAAATCAACTTTTTTTTAGCTTCTACATATGAGCTTTATATCAGAACCCCACCATGTATGCTGATAACCAGAAATTACCACTAACAAATACTCAGGGCCTGGCACTGAGCAATGCACTTTATGGGCATTTCGCATTTAAACCAAGGAATAGGAATTATTCCCCCATTTTCAGATGAGGAAACTAAGGCTCAGAGAGAGAGTTTAAGTAACCATACAGCTTATGAGTGGTCTAGAGCCTGAACCCTTTGCCACATGGCTCCATCAGTTCTTCCTGTGACCATCTCTGTGCTTTTGAAATGGGGTCAACAAGGAGGTAACAGCTTGAAATCCACCATCCACCATCAGGCTGCCCTCCCCTGCCCCCATCCAGGTTGCCTTTTCAGTAGCTGTCCTGGGAAGATGGTTCTCAGGGCTGCCACTCCACTCTGAAATAGCACCTGCAGGAGCAGTGAGGAGAGCAAAGCCTTGAGACCTGCCACCTGCTCACACTACTCCAGTCACCCACATGCAATGCCTTCCACCACACAGGACACCTGATGACTTGGCTTTGAAACACTACTTTTAAAAAATGCTCTTTCAGGCCGACCCGGTGGCGCACTGCTGTAGTGCGCCGCTTGGGAAGCACGGTGGCGCTCCCGCCGAGGGTTCGGATCCCACATACAGACAGGCCGCTCACTGGCTGAGCGAGGGGCGGGAGCGACACCGAGGGTTGCGATCCCGTGGCCGGTCCCGGTCCAGTGCGGGCGCGACACTGAGGGTTG
>NW_007731522.1:195437-199504 GCF_000696425.1 Galeopterus variegatus
GTCACGAAAAAAGACAAAAAGGAAAAAAAAAAAATTCTCTTTCAAAGCTCCATAGACAGATGAAACTAATGGTGCCTTTTAAATATAATGTAGCATAGGTTTCTTTCCTGATAGAACAATAATAATAATAAATGTCTACTAGATATTGAATATCTGCAATGTGTCAAATACTTTACATAGATATTTCTCTTAAATAGCTGTATCAGGAATAATGTATACTATGCTAATATTTTAATACCTACTAACTTAATAGTTATTACTAGTGTCTTAATAGTCATGAATACAATTATAAAGTATTTTACTTATCCACTTTAAATCATTAGCAAAATTAACAATTTTATTTTTTCAGAATTTTATGGCAATTACCATTTAGAACGGGTCCAGGCCATATAACGACACATTCATTTAGTCTTCCTAACAATTCTATGTTATTATGCCATTTTTGCAGATGAAGAAACTGAGGCCCAGAGAGGATAAGTAACTTGCCTAGGGTCACACAGCTTGCAGGTAGCAGAGCTGAGGGTCAAACCCCAGCAGTCTGATTTCAGAGTCCAAACTTGTGACCTCTATATTCTGCTGCTTCAAATGCTTAAGGATCCCTTTGGCTGAACTCTTGAGAAAGCAAATGATAAGAACATAAAATTACAACTGTAAACAAATAAAAGAAGGATTAGCAGTTTTAGGCAAGAGTCAATCCTGTGACAGTCAGAATCATATATAATTTGTACAAACAACACTTTTACACACTGCGCTCAGATCAAAATAAATGGTAAGTGTTTAATGTCACACAATATAGAGATTTGAATAAGATTAAGACTTAGAAATGCTTACAGCACATAAGCATTCCTAACTGTAATTTGTCATGTCACCATTTATAAATCACTAGGAACAGATGTTTGTGCAGTCAGCAGGTGATCAGCTAAAACCCACATGCAGATGAATCTTGGAAAACTTACCTAAATAGTTTNATAGAAAATCTTGAATTTATGTTAAAAGGTAATTATCAAGAGGGGATAAACAGACCTAACATTCACAAAGTATAATTTATCTGCTATTCTTTGACCTATTAATTTTCTATCCTCCATGAATTTTGTATCCCCGGGGTCTTTCATAAATCATATTGGTTATCATCAAAAGGATTAGCTATTTCATTGATTGCTTCTAGTTTGAAATTCTGTGAAGTTTGCTATAAACTTGGAATTCTTATTTTGCAGTATTTCTTTTTAGTTTATTATAGACTAATTCTTCCTGTCTTCCTTTTTCTAAGTGGGTTATTTTAAACTGAAATATGTAGCAACAGAAACCAAGGAGTTTACAGGAAACATATTTTATTTTTTTGTTTAATGTTAGTCATAGGAGTCATGATCCCTATCGCATTGATGACCAACAGGATAATTCTGGATAAGACATCATCTACAGAACAAGCAAGAGAGAAAGGGGACGGAGGAGGGAAATAGTTAGACCTCATTGTAACTGGGTCACACAGACAGAACACAATGCCTATATGCTGTGTTCCTTCCTTCAGGTGCTTTATTAAAAAGCACAGTTTGCTTCTCCTTGCCTTTAACCACACCTTTGAGGCAAGTTTCTATACCCTCCCCTTTGCTTCAACTAGCTGGCTAATCCTGAGGTCATTCAAGATAACTTCCCAAATGTCATGGCACACACATAAGAATAATGGCTGTTAGGTTAAAGACTTAGGCTGCTCCTAACCAGAAGTGACGTGCCTGGAGTGGGGGATCTGGCTGCCCAGCCCCCAACCAATTGATGGAACTAACGGACCCACTTGTGGAGAAGGCCTGTGTCTCTCTCTCAAACTACTTCAGAGATTAGGGTTAAGGCTAGGGTTAGGGATAGGGACAAGTCAAAGCAATGCCCCAAATCTTCATAGGCTGAAGCTACCTCCCCTCTCCCCCTGCAATCATATTAAAGTGTTCTTCCTGCTTCCCAGGGAACCATACAACATCGCATTTGCCAGACACTGCTGAGCCTTTACTGGCATTACACACAACCCAGTGGAATGAGTGCTATTATTTGCACCCTTTCCCAGATGAGGAAAAGGTAGCTCAGGCTGGGACTACAAAACCAGGCAAGCTGGCTCCAGACCCCACTACCAAGGGCACCCCAGCACCACTACAGGTGTCTTGGGGTGGGTATAATAATGGAGAGTAGGAAGGCCAGGGACTTGGGAAGAGAAACAAAGCCTAGAGCAGGGGATGAGGGCCCAAGGAATAGGCTCACAGTCCGTACCTGCACCCCCTGGGCCTCAGGAAATGAAACATAAGCTTCGGACCTGCCTTCAGGGCTGCCATCTGGGTCCTCAGAGACGTGAAGAAGAAAGGAGACCAAACTTGAATTTCCAAATTTCTTTTTTTAGGCTGCTGAAAGCTGAGAAAAGTCAGCTTGCAGGAGATGGTAGAGTCCATCCCTGGAGATGGACTTTCTAAGAAAGAACAGATGGTCCTCCCTCCTGGTGTTGAACTTGCTTCCATCAAGCCAGGACCTTCTACTAGTGCCCCACCCCTAACCCCGGTGAAGTCCTCTTCTCTTTTCTCCTGTCTGTCCTCTTTCTTTCTCCTTCTCTACAATTCTTCACTAATTTGGTATTTTTAAATACTCTACCACTTATCTAAAACCTAGTCACATCATCCAATAATTCCTTGAGCTCTTTGATATAAATTAAATAGTTCTTGGCTCAGTGTTAAAACTTACTATGTCATTCTGAAAAAGAAATACTGTTTCAACACTTCCTGCCCCTACAAATCACCACTCTTTCAAGTCTGCAACAAATGTCTATGATTAAATGTCCATTGAATAAATAAAATTTAAAAAAAAATTTTCTAATAATCCCTAATTCTTGGAGCAATAAAAACTGTCCCTGTTGATGACATCCTTGTAAATCTATTTTTCATCTTCACATGTAACATGTTCAGCCAAATGCTCGATATGAATTCATTTATGGGGTGGGGAGACTTTTAATGTCTCTCCTCTCAAAGGCCCCTCTGAATGACTGTTATCTCTCAGGGACAACGTGCATCTCTGAGGAATCTGGATCATCACCACCTCAAAATTTGTTGTTTGTCTCTACATAAGACCTGTAAGAGGGAGAAGCATAACATAGTGCTTTGGCATTAAACAGGCCTGAGTTCAATCCAACCCAGTAATTCTACATTCCCACATGTATATAAAGAGCCACGTACATCAAGGAAAACTGCAGCATTGCTTTTAATAGAGAAACACAGGAAGCAAACTTAAATGTTCATCCCTAAGGAAATGTATTGATACAGTGGAATATTATACAAAAGTTAAAGGAAGTGACCTAGGTAATGACAATAGCTCACATTTATCAAGTGCTTACAATGGAATAACTGACAAATTTCTGTTCTATAGCTGATGATTTCAAGTCCACCCCCATGCAGCAATGTTGGTCGTGCTTGCTTAAGAACACAAGAGGGATTCAGTGGAAATCTACGTTACCAATAGATAGATATAAATAATTCAACATCTGTCCTAGANAGCAGGTGATCAGCTAAAACCCACATGCAGATGAATCTTGGAAAACTTACCTAAATAGTTTGTTATATGTGTGTGTATGGATATAACTGTGTGTATGGGTGTGTGTGTGTGTGTTTGTGACATATAGCAGCCTAAAAGGTTTACTGATATAACTGAGTGTGTGTGTGTGTGTGTGGTGTGTGTGTGTGTGTGTGTGTGTGTGTGTAATACATAAAATGTGTCCACTGTCACACCATTACATGAGTGGTAGAGCCAGGATTTGAAGCAGATCTGATTCAAAACCCACATGCTTTCTACTCACTACACTGCCTTTCTGAAAGAATAGGATGAGAAGGGAGGGATTTCAACTGTGTTTTCATAGAAAATCTTGAATTTATGTTAAAAGGTAATTATCAAGAGGGGATAAACAGACCTAACACTCACAAAGTATAATTTATCTGCTATTCTTTGACCTATTAATTTTCTATCCTCCATGAATTTTGTATCCCCAGGGTCTTTCATAAATCATATTGGTTATCATCAAAAGGATTAGCTATTTCATTGATTGCTTC
>NW_007731522.1:200821-202797 GCF_000696425.1 Galeopterus variegatus
TAAAGGAAGTGACCTAGGTAATGACAATAGCTCACATTTATCAAGTGCTTACAATGGAATAGCTGACAAATTTCTGTTCTATAGCTGATGATTTCAAGTCCACCCCCATGCAGCAATGTTGGTCGTGCTTGCTTAAGAACACAAGAGAGATTCAGTGGAAATCTACGTTACCAATAGATAGATATAAATAATTCAACATCTGTCCTAGAGTTGGACAGCCAGGGCATCTTTAATAACAACAATGACAAATACCAGTTATTGAGTATTTCCTGTGCTAGGCACTGTTCTAAATGCGTTATATTTTAACTTAATTAATCCTCCCAACAACCCAATAAAATAGACACTATTAGAATCTACATCTCATAGATAAAGAAATTAAGGCTCAGAGAAGACAGGAAATTTGCCGAAGATCACACAACTAGTAATGGTAGGGCTGGAATTAAACCCGGGCAATCTGGCTTCAGATCCTGTAATCGTAACCACCTTGCTGTCTGTTTCTCTATATGAATCAACATGGATAAATGTCAAAATAAAATGTGAGTGGAAAAAAAGCAGGATGCAGAATTTTATGTAAGACATCATTTATAGAAACTTTAAAAGTGCATGTATATTATAATAATACCATGTATTGACTACTAATACATAAGTATATTATGTAAATGTATTTTTTAAGTGGACTGGAAGAAACTATATCTAATTCCTGAGAGTGATTATTAGGGAAAAGGGGGAAGGAAGAAGATTAAAGGAATTTACTGTCTCTCCAGTGTTTTATCTCTTTGAAAAGAAAAGCTAGAAAACAAATATAAATTTCCAAAATAGTTCATTATTGTTGATAGAAATATAATTGCTCGAGAAGCTGCAGCTGTGCCCTTTGGATGGAGTTTCTTGGAGGTGGCAGGGGAGAAGAGAGCCTTGGTGGCCCCCAGGACAGCAAGACCACTAATAGGGATACCATGGACCCAAGCAGGAGTGAGGAGCCAAAACGGCTGAAAAAAAGGAGCCATTCAGAGGCCAGTGAGTCATCACAAGTGACAGCACAGGGCCCATCCCATGGGAAGTGTTCAGAGACAGGCCCACTGGGAGAACACTGGGGCACAGCAAGGACAGCCCACCCGACCCCAGTCAGCTCAGGAGACTGGTCAGAAATGCAGAATTGCATGGGGTGCGGTTTGATGAAAAAACTCAGGCCCAGATCAGAGTTTCTACACAACCCGGGTGCACCAGATATCTGGAGAGCCAGAAGTACCTATAAGGTCAACCATTAAACCCTGAGCTGCCCAAAAGCCTTCCCTAGGGAAACAGCAGCAAAGCAGCAATTTAGCTCAACCACACAGCTCAAGTACTGGTTCCCACAGGAAGTTCCCCTGTTTTAGAAGTAAGCTAAGGACAAAAAATTAGTTCCAGCCCAGGCACCACCAGTGCCTCAGGGCCTGCCTGGGAACCGGAGGCTTAGAGCTAGACACCAGACCCAACTCCCACATCCAGGCACACTGCACCAGTGCCTCGGGCCCGCCCAAGGACCCACGGCATGGAGCCAATCACCAGACTCCCCTCCCACATCCAGGCACACTGCACGAGCACCTCAGGGCCTGCCCAGGGACCCAAGGCATGGAGAAAGGGACCGGATCCCCCTCCCACAACCAGGCACACCATGCCAGCACCTTAGGGCCCACCTAGGGACTCAAGTCACAGAGCCAGGGACCGGACCCCTGCCCACAACCAGACACACCATGCCAGCACCTTGGGGCCTGCCCACGCACCAAAGGCATGGAGAAGGGGACTGAACCCCCCCTCCCACAACCAGACACACTGTGCCAGTGCCTCAGGGCCCACCTGGGGACCCGAGGCATGGAGCCAGGGACCAGACACACTGCACAACCAGGCACACTGCCAGTGCCAAGGAGCATACCAAAACATCACCTCCATGTGGATGGCCCACTACAGCCACCACAATAACCATGGCAGCCGTGAAAGCA
>NW_007731522.1:203327-207035 GCF_000696425.1 Galeopterus variegatus
TAGCTCAACCACACAGCTCAAGTACTGGTTCCCACAGGAAGTTCCCCTGTTTTAGAAGCAAAGGACAAAAAATTAGTTCCAGCCTAGGCACACCACCAGTGCCTCAGGGCCTGCCTGGGAACCGGAGGCTTAGAGCTAGACACCAGACCCAACTCCCACATCCAGGCACACTGCACCAGTGCCTCGGGCCCGCCCAGGGACCCAAGGCATGGAGCCAATCACCAGACTCCCCTCCCACAACCAGGCACACTGCACCAGCACCTCAGGGCCTGCCCAGGGACCCAAGGCATGGAGAAAGGGACCGGATCCCCCTCCCACAACCAGGCACACCATGCCAGCACCTTAGGGCCCACCTAGGGACTCAAGTCACAGATCCGGGGACCGGACCCCCTGCCCACAACCAGACACACCATGCCAGCACCTTGGGGCCTGCCCACGCACCAAAGGCATGGAGAAGGGGACTGAACCCCCCTCCCACAACCAGACACACTGTGCCAGTGCCTCAGGACCCACCTGGGGACCCGAGGCATGGAGCCAGGGACCAGACACACTGCACAACCAGGCACATTGCCAGTGCCAAGGAGCATACCAAAATATCACCTCCATGTGGATGGCCCACTACAGCCACCACAATAACCATGGCAGCCGTGAAAGCAGCTAGATGCCACTACCACCACGCAGATGGTCCACCAGCCACTGGACTGCATTGACAGAAGGAGAGTCACCAGCAGAGATAAAGAAAAGAAGAGGATATCTTTCTCCACAAAGCCCATTTCAGAGTGACAGAAGCAGCAGCGGCTCTATGATAATATTGGGGGACCTGACCACACCTCTCAGCATTGGACAGATCATCTAGACAACAAATCAACAGAGTAACCATTATTCTTTCAGAAGAAGAGAAGAAATCTAGGATAATTAGAGGGAGAAGGGGGGGGGAGATTGGACAAGGGGCATAAAGAATAATTATGATTTGTAACAATATATATGCTTGTAATATTGATTTGATCAACATATCTCAATGTTGAACCCCAAAAATATGCATAATAGATTCAATAAAAATAAATTTTTTTAAAAAGGAAGAAATATGATTGCTCAGTCTATTATACTTTGATTTTTCTGAATTTTTAAGATTTCTCAAAATTTAAAAAAGAAGCAAAAAAACAAAAGGAAAAAAATGCCACAAATTCCAACTGCACTGTTTACTAGCTATGATCACGTGTAAGCTGCTAATCCTGAGTCTCAGGGTCCTAATCTATAAAAAGAGAGATACTGAGAATATTAATAGCTGCACCTCCTAGGGCTATTGCAAATACTAAACGAGGTCATGTGTATAAAGTGTCTTACTGGTGCCATGAAAACGGCAGCTACTATTTCTGAGAATAAGGCAGCCCAGACCTACCTGTTGTAGCATGAGGGACAGAAGTGTCTAAAAGAATGAGGGCTTTGGGCTTATGGGGGTGCTTTCTTACAATTTTGCAACATGAGAGGCACTTTAAAAAAAAAAAAAAAACAGCCTTTCTGGTAGTGAAGACCTCCCTGTGAGGACATGCTCCCGTAAAGGATCTCCTCCAGCCCTGTCCAGAAGAGAAGAGGAAACACAAGAAGAGGTGCCTGGTGCCGAGCCCCAGTTCTTATTTCATGGATGTGAAACGCCAGGAAAGCTATAAAATCACCACGGTCCTTAGCCACACACAAACGGTAGTTCTGTGTGTTAGCTGCTCCACTGTCCCCTGCCAGCCTACAGCAGGAAAAGCCAGGCCTGTAGAAGAGTGTTCCTTCAGGAGGAAGCAGCACAAAAACACCCTGAATCAAGATGAGTGGAAATCATCCCAATAAACACATTTTGAATAAAAAATAAATTAATTTTAAAAGATTTTTTAAATGTAAAAGGGGAAAGGTGATGTAAATGCTGGGCTGGCTCTATCAGAAAAAAAGTCAACCTAGAAAAAAAAAATCTTTCTTTTCACTGTGAGTGTAGAAGACAATCTAGCCNGAGGTCATGTGTATAAAGTGTCTTACTGGTGCCATGAAAACGGCAGCTACTATTTCTGAGACTAAGGCAGCCCAGACCTACCTGTTGTAGCATGAGGGACAGAAGTGTCTAAAAGAATGAGGACTTTGGGCTTATGGATGTGCTTTCTTACAATTTTGCAACATGAGAGGCACTTTTTTTAAAAAAAAAAACAGCCTTTCTGGTAGTGAAGACCTCCCTGTGAGGACATGCTCCCGTAAAGGATCTCCTCCAGCCCTGTCCAAAAGAGAAGAGGAAACACAAGAAGAGGTGCCTGGTGCCGAGCCCCAGTTCTTATTTCATGGATGTGAAACGCCAGGAAAGCTATAAAATCACCACGGTCCTTAGCCACACACAAACGGTAGTTCTGTGTGTTAGCTGCTCCACTGTCCCCTGCCAGCCTACAGCAGGAAAAGCCAGGCCTGTAGAAGAGTGTTCCTTCAGGAGGAAGCAGCACGAAAACACCCTGAATCAAGATGAGTGGAAATCATCCCAATAAACACATTTTGAATAAAAAATAAATTAATTTTAAAAGATTTCTTAAATGTAAAAGGGGAAAGGTGATGTAAATGCTGGGCTGGCTCTATCAGAAAAAAAGAAAGTCAACCTAGAAAAAAAAAATCTTTCTTTTCACTGTGAGTGTAGAAGACAATCTAGCCTCAAACTGACCAGTCATTCTACAAATATTTATGTGGTCCTTGGAGTGACCCTTTATTGTCTTTTTGGCTATCTAGCATCTAAGCCCCCTTCCTGTGCTTGGGAAATGTGCCATGGCAGAAGTCTTGGAGGAAGGCAGAGCCCCGCCTCCCTCCACAGAAGCCACAAAGGCCAGGTACTTGTTCCCTATGGTACCTGGCCTCTGGGCCACAGGCAGAAAACCCAAGTTGGGCCAACTGGGGTCTTCGCTCTACACCAAGAATTGCAAAGAAGCAGGGCAGTTCAGAGTCTACTCTAGCAGTGATAGCTGTGGCATCCAGTGTGCAAAGGTCTGCGCCAACCATGCAATGGCAGCATCAACAGCACCCTGACCAAATGCTCCTGGAGAAGGGGCCTGGCTGTCATTCCTGTCACCCAGCTCCCCTGGTTTCCCACCCATCTTTCAAGCTTGGTGCTCCTGGCTCTTCTCAATTCTGGGAACAAGCCATACCCCCAATCTAGCTGGCTTTCATCGTCTGCAATCAAGAACCCTGATGGTGCATCATGGTGACTATAGTCAATAACAATATATTGTATACTTGAAAATCACTTACATTTGGCTAGTGGTTAAAAGAAAGCAGAAAAAATAAATTTGAAGAAAAGAAAGAAAAAAAAGAAAAGTGCTCTGAGAGTAGATTTTTTTTTTTTTTCCTGACTGGTAAGGGGATCGCAACTCTCCGCACAGTGTGCTCCACACCACGCTCAGCCAGTGAGCACACCAGCCATCCCTACATAGGATCCAAACCCGCAGCCTTGGCCTCAGCACTCCCAGTGCCGCACTCTCCTGAGTGAGCTACGGGGCCAGCCCGAGAGTAGATTTTAAGTGTTCTCACCACACAAAAAAAGTGTGTGAAGTAATACATATGTTGATTAGCTTAACTTAGCCATTCCACAATGTATATATATCAAAACATCATGTTGTACACCATAAGTATACAATTTTAACGAGAACTACAAACCACTGCTGAGAGAAATTAGAGAGGATACAAGAAGATGGAAAG
>NW_007731522.1:207045-209554 GCF_000696425.1 Galeopterus variegatus
ATAAATTTGAAGAAAAGAAAGAAAAAAAAGAAAAGTGCTCTGAGAGTAGATTTTTTTTTTTCCTGACTGGTAAGGGGATCGCAACTCTCCGCACAGTGTGGTCCACACCACGCTCAGCCAGTGAGCACACCAGCCATCCCTATATAGGATCCAAACCCGCAGCCTTGGCCTCAGCACTCCCAGTGCTGCACTCTCCTGAGTGAGCCACGGGGCCGGCCCGAGAGTAGATTTTAAGTGTTCTCACCACACAAAAAAAGTGTGTGAAGTAATACATATGTTGATTAGCTTGACTTAGCCATTCCACAATGTATATATATCAAAACATCATGTTGTACACCATAAGTATACAATTTTATTTGTAAACTTGAAAAATCGATTAATTAATTATTTTTTAAAGAACCCTTATGGATACATCCTGCTATATGTAATATCCTTTGGTCACTGAATGAGAGCTACTAGTGTTAACTGTTAATGCTTTGGAATCCAAAAATCTTAGGTTTGCATTTCATCTCTACTGCATATTGCAACGAGACCTGAGCAATCTATTTAACATAATTGAGCCTTGGGTCTCTTATCTGTAAAGCAGTACTCCTCTTGTAGAATTAAGAGAATTAAATGAAACAGTGCATAGAATAGTAACCAGCTTGCAGAAAGAGTTCCATCAGTGGTAACTATAAAGATAATGATGAAGAAGATAGAGCTGGAGGAGAAGCAGAAAAAGGAGCAGGAGAGGAATGTTTCTATTCTCAAGAAGACAAAAGAAAAAGCTTTTTTAAAAAAATAAGCATATAAAAATTATGCCATAAGGACTTTGCTTTTGGCCACAAGAGAGGTACTGATACTGAACTGTACCTACTGGAAACAACGAGAATCCTGGACGAAAATATATTTTCAGATATTGAATATCACTCAGTACAGGGCTGTGATCCTAGAAAGAAGAAAAAAAGCAAGGTGAGTCCTCTGGCAAGACCCCAGCATGAGGGTGGGGTGGAGGGGTCCCAAGCCAAGTACCGAGGTCACCCTGAGCTGGAGAAAAAGAGCTCAGAGCATGGGAGGATGAAGTACCTGAAACTTGTGGGACAGAATCCCTGAGAGGATGGAGCTAGGCAGAGAAAGAGCTCCAAAAATCTGCCTAAGGGACCCCTTATGACTTTGAATACTGTGACTGTGTAGGGTAAAACTCCATAAAGCCAGGCAAAGAATAGTTACTAGGAAAATAAAAATACTAGTGAGCAAAAAAAAAAAAAAGCAAAAAGAAATATTGGGCTGGCAGGTTAGCTCGGTTGGTTAAATAAAGCACAGTGTTATAGCACTAAGGTCAAGGGTTCAGATCCCTATACTTGCCAGCTGCCAAAAAAACAAAGACAAATACTATATGATTCCACTTATATGATGTATCTAGAGTAGTCAAATTCATAGAAACAAGTAGAATGGTGGTTGCCAGGAGCTGGGGGCAGGGGGACACGGGGAGTTGTTTAATAGGTAAAGAGTTTCAGTTCTGCAAGATGAGAAACTTCTGTAGATTTGCTGCAGAACAGTGTGAATATACTTAACACTACCAAACTGTACTCTTATGATTAAGATAGTAAATTTTGAGAACTTGGACAGGACGGGGAAAAGTTTGAGTTTCAACCAACTCAATGGAAAGACCTTGCTTAAGACACAGAGTAATCAAAGAAGACCCCAGAAAGGCCACACCTGAGAAACAGGCTAAAGTAGACTAGCCTAACTCTAGACTCATTCTGATAATGCTTAAAAACAAGCCGTAGGAGAATAAAGCTGATGAACAAGCAAATTAACTGCCTGCTAAACAAAACCCAACATTTTCTCAAGAATTTTCTTTTTAAATTTAGGCAGGCACCAATGTATCATTCACAATGCCTAGCATCCAATCAAAATTATTACACACACAAAAAAAATCAGAAAAATGTGACCCATAATGAAGAGAAAACTCATTCAATAGAAACAAGCTCAAAACTGACAGAGGATGGAAATAGCAGGTAAGAACTTTAAAGCAGCTATATAAATATGATTTAAAGAAAAATATTAAGGTAGAAGGAGAGAAATAAAAACTGCTGTAAAAAAAACTAAATTGGACTTTTTTTTTTTGGCAGCTGGTCAGTAAGGGGAAACAAACACTTGACCTTGGTGTTACAAGGTCGCGCTCTAACCAACTGAGCTAACATGCCAGCCTAAATTGGATTTTCAATGCTGAAAAAAATAATATCTGAAATGACAAATTCACTGGCTGAGTTTAACAAATGATTAGACACTACCACCAAAAAAGGTCAATGAACTTAATGACAGAACAATTTAAACTACCCAGACTGAAGCACAGAAAACACACACACCAGAAAAAGGCTTACAAAAATGAACAGTCTCAGTGACCTGAGAAACTATACCAAGTGGGCTAACACATATACAATTAGAGTCCCAGGAAAAAGAGCGGAGCATCAAAATATTTAAAGAAACAATGGCTAAGAATCTTCCAAATTCGATGAAAAATACA
>NW_007731522.1:209929-210337 GCF_000696425.1 Galeopterus variegatus
CATTTTTTCCCCTATAATTCATATTTTCAAGCCAAGAACCCAGAAGTATGCTTCAATCTTAAACCCTATCAGTTAATATTTACATTATTAGGAGAAAGCTTAAACGACATTCACTTTTAAGCAAATTTTCTTAAGCTATGCATTTTAATACAGGTAGTACAAAAAGATTACAAGTAAAAAGCCAAACAGGCTAAAACAAACAAATTAGACTTTGTTATGATAAAAGTGATGCAGGTTCATTTTAGAAACTTCAGAAAATTCCAGTAAGCAAAACGAAGTGCACTTTACCGATATGCAACTGCTTACATTCCATGTATATTGTTCCAGGCTTTTTCTAAGATTAAACGTGCATATATAATTTTTATGGAAAAATAGCATTATACTGAATATTCAGCTCCATAAACTACT
>NW_007731522.1:211427-215206 GCF_000696425.1 Galeopterus variegatus
GTGTTCTACTTAGTGTTCAACAAATGCCTTTAAATACACTTCTGCATTATTTTAAACAGTTGCATATATTTTATTCTATGGATGTACATATTTAACCAACTGTTGCCCCCCCCCAAAAAAAAAGGTGAAATAAAGACATTTTCAGAAAAATAAAAGCTGAAAAAACTTCTTGCTAGCATTTTTTTTTTTTCTTTCCTTTTTTTGGTAACACTACAAAAAAATTTTAAATGTTAACAACATTGAAGGAAAATACTACAAAAAAATTTTAAATGTTAACAACGTTGAAGGAAAACTATTTCTGGATGGAAACTCAGATCTGTACAAAGAAATGAAGGGTATCAGATGATAAATATATGAGTAAATATAAAATAATTTTGTTGTTATTTTGCACTTCTTTATAAGACAATTTATAATTTAAAGCAAACAATAATAATATGTTGTGGGGTTTGTAACAAAGGTAAACGGTATGACAATAGGTGACTGGCTCGTTGGCTCACTCAGTAGAATGTGATGCTGGTAACAGCAAGGTCAAGAATTTGGACCCACATACTGGCCAGCAGACCAAAAAAAAAAAAAGGAAAAAAAAGAAAAGGCTAAGAAAATGGAAACAAACTGATGTAAGGCTCTTCTATTATTCATGAAGTGTTATAAGATTATTTGAAGAAGAATGTGGTAAGATATGCATTGTAAACCCTACGGTAACCACTAAATAATTTTTAAACATATGAAATGAGAAAATACACAATTCAAAGCAATAACTATTATTAAAAAACAAAGGATCACTGAGAGAGGCAGCCAGACTTATCCAATATTTTCACCTGTTGCTACTGCAGAAATAAAAATATTCTCTAACAATTTGACTCTGATCTCATTCCTTGGTCCCACCCTTTAACTCAAAATATAGAGGCAACCAAACCCACCTGAGAAAACTCCTGAAGAAACTGCACATAGACAAATAGCCCAGAGGGGTCCAGAGAGAGAATTGAACTATATGAAATCTAAGTACCCTCATCATAAGCCCATAATCTGACCAGAGAAGCTTGGGTCCCAAAGCTTTGGCACTAATCACCTTTATTTCCATTTAAACATTATCTCCAGTGAAGAAACATTTTTAGATCCACTTTTCAATACAATTTCATATTTCAATAACCAAAAGAAACACGCTGGCATTTTCAATATCAAGGGGTCAATTTTTCTAAGGTGCAGTTCCTTTTTGCAACCATGTGTCCACACAGACAAAAACACAATGACTTGGGCTTGAGTGAGCTCTTCAGGGAACATCCAGTTGTTGATGCCAAATACATGTCAGAATTCCAGGGATGAAAATCAAACAGAGTTTCTGAATCATCCCATGCGGTCACTTGGATCCATGCAGAGCTCTGAGTCTGTGACAAGTCCTCTTCAGCGAGATGTGACCAGTTGTTGCTTGCCTCTGGAAGCTAGGATTTTTTTAAATGGTCCTTGAATCTCAAAATATATGTTATCACTCCAGACCCATCCTAAACTTCCTTAGTGGCTTTGGGCAAGCCACCTGACCTCCTAAAATCTTGAATTAATCACTAGGTAATTATATTAACAATAGCTAACATTTACATAGGACTTATTATGTGCCCTGCATGGGATCAAAGTGATTATATGTAATGCATATGTAATATAATAAATAATACTTAATATATATTTACTTAATCCTGGGACAAAGAGAGTTGGAGTAACTTGCCCCAAAATTACAAAACTAGAAGTGGTAAAGCCAGGGATTCAAACCCAAGATTTACTCCAGCTCTTAACCTGCACAACATATGGCCTCTGGGAAAGGAATGATTGGAGACTGAGATGTCCCAAAGTCAACTTACTTCTAGTAACAATTTCAAGGTGACAATAGACAAAAACTGGGAGAGAATACAGTAATATGACTTCTTGCTCCTGTTCCTACCACCACATCTGCTGCCACCACGGCCTCCCTCTCACTACCCCAAAGGGTGGTTGGAGACAGATAGCTCCACTATAATCACCCTGGTCAATCTGTGTACCAGATCTGTTCTACGTGCTGACATGTCCATCTAAATTGGTTTTCACCCCCTTAAGGAATGCATTCATTTGTTCATTCAACAAATATTTATCAAGAACCTATTACGTGCCTGGCCAGGCACTGTGCCTGGGAACACAGTGGTAAGTAGACAAGTAGAAACCTTGTCCTTGCAGAACACACAAGCAAGTACAGGAGACAGGTATTGAGCTCAAAATTATTAACTGTGTGAGGAGAGAGGGGGAAATTTAATACAAGAGCTAACATTTGGGCAGAAGTTTGAGGAAAAGGTGGGAGTCTGTCAGTCAGAAAAGAAGAGTGAAATTCCAGGCAGGGGGAAAACACATGAAGAAATTTGAAAGACGGAAACAGATTTGAGGGTTCCATGACTGTGGGGTTGTGGGCAAGAGATAGCAGAATAGGAAATTAGGTTAAAGGGATAAAGTAGGCTTTGACGGAAGGCCAAATAAGCAAGTATAGGGAAAGTGAAGGTAAATGGTCAGGGTCCCTCAGATGTTCAGAATCTTGCCAAGCATTTGATGTAAATAAGCACGTGCGTCCAGGTGTTCCTTGGTTATTGTCTGATGGAATTGTGTATGTGCACCCAGGTGTTCTTTGGTTGTCTGACTCGCACCCAGGTGTCCTGGGTGATCGGACTTAAGTATAAAGGACGAGTGGCTCTGATCCATAGTGTTCCCCACCACAAGGACGCCCCAGAGGGTGCAGCGGGCACAGGAAGGCTGCTACTGCTGTTGGAGGCTGTTGCTGCAAGCTGTTGCTGGGTTTGAGTAGGTTTGAAGGGTCTGTGGGTCCTAGCCCGACAAGCAAGGATATGTGTCTCTTCACCCTCATCACATGCCTATAAAATGACAGAAAGGAGCACAAAAGTAATAAGCCAGCAACAACAAAGAGTACGGGAAGGAGGCCGTCAGTGGCTATACAAACAATTGACCACTGGAAAGGGCGTTGATTCATGAAGCAGTGGAGAAAGCCACAATCTACATACTAAGCTCTTGACAGATGTCTAAATTTGGGATTTTCCAAAAACAGACCCTGAGACAAAGATTTGTATACAGGTAATTTATCTGGGAGGTGATCCCAAAAAAGCAGTTTGAAAGTGGGCAAAGTGAGACAGGGAAGAATGGGAGAAAAAGCCAATAGAATGCATGTTAATATGAATATCACTGCTGTGGACAACTACAGCTTAATTCCACTGGGGGAAGCAGAACACACCTCAGAATGATCTCACAGCGAGACCAGGGAGCTGGAATATTTATCCAACAACTTCCATCCCTCACTGGCCAAGGGCTGCCCCCCGAAGGCATTAAATCCCCAGTACTTCCAGGCTGCCATGCATGCTGAGCAAAGCTCTCGGGTCATAGGAGAAAGCCTCCAAGCAGAGAAGCAAAGAGAGGTAGGTACCTGAGGTAGGACACTCAATATATACAGGAACTGTGACTGCAGGTGAACTCAGAGATAGGCTGCGAGGATGACAGCTTCTGCCACGATCAGCTCCAAACTCAGTGACTGGAAAATGTGGAGGGCGGCAAAGAGATCAGACGTGGAAATCAACTAAGATTCAGTTCTCCAGACATGGAAGACTCTGGAGCCAGAGGATCACCCACCTCTTGCTCTGTCACCCATGCAAAACTGGATGGTTACAAAATAAGAGGGAAAACAGCATATTCAAGTGAATATACATGAATATATATATATATATATATATATATATATATATATATATTTGTATATATAT
>NW_007731522.1:215594-225188 GCF_000696425.1 Galeopterus variegatus
GGGAAAACAGCATATACAAGTGAATATACATGAATATATATATATATATATATATATATATATATATATATATTTGAATATATATCTAGTTCAGTAAATGGACTAGAAAAAGTGAGGCTCTAGAGTCAGACGTACCTGGGTAAAATCAGATTTATTTGAGACAAGTGGCTCAAGTGGCTACTTGGAAGACTTTGTAATTTAAGAGGCCAGCTCAATGTCTGACAAGAAATGTTCATGCAATATAATTGTTGAATGAATTAATGAAATAATGACTGATGGCAATTAACCAGGGAGACTGGTTAGGAGGCTCTGATACTGATCCAAGTGAGGAATAATTTGAGGCTAGTTCAGTGATAAAGGAGAAGGATTTAGGGAGCTTTTTGAGAGGTAGAATCAATAAGATTTATTAGGCAATTGGATGTCAGGGTAAGGAAGAGGGAAGAATCACAATGACACCCATGTTTCTGGACTGAGCAACTAGGAGGATGTGGTTGCTAAGAGCAGGACAAGATGCACACCACCTCAGCCTATCCCATAGGATTTCCTAAAGGTTCTGGGAAAATAGGAGTGTTCCATCACCTGTGTGTTTAATTGAAATGAGACTGACACCTTTATGGAACTAATTCAATGGTGACAGATATATATTTGATCAAAAATAATCTCTGGATAAGCCTAAAGTATATTATGTCAATTGAAATAAGCCAGACAGAAAAGGATAAATACTGTATGATTCCATTTATACAAGATAGGCAAATCTATAGAGACAGAAAGCGGATGCCAGGGGCTGAGGGGAAGGGGAGAATGGGACAGTTGGGAAAGTGAAGGAAAATGGTCAGGGCCCCTCAAATGTTCAGAATCTTGCCGAGCATTTGATGTAAATATGCACGTGTGCCCAAGTGTTCCTTAGTTATTGTCTAATGTAATTGCACACGTGCACCCAGGTGTCCTGGGTTATGAACTTCAGTATAAAGGATGAGTGGCTCTGATCCACAGTGCCCCTTGCTCCCAGGATGCCCGCTGGGGGGGAGGGGAGAACACCATGGGGGGGCCGCTACTGCTGCTGGAGTCTGTTGTTGCTGCTACCCGTGTCCCCAGTACCCTCCAAGAGGCTGCTACCGCTGCTGCTGCTGAGTGAGCTCGTGTCGTCTGCCAATGGCTCCCGGGATCTTTCCCAATTATCTAGCATGGACCTGCATGTGAGGGGTATGGGGACCCAGCCTGACATATGAGGGGTCTGGGGACCCAGTCTATACAATGGGTTTGAAAGGTCTGAGCCCTAGCTCTGACAACACAAATAGATACTTAGTATAACTAAAATAATGAAACATTTTGGCTTTAGTTATGATTTGCCTTACTCGACAACTGGCGTAGTTGTGTAGCTTGAGAATTGGCTACCTCAGCAGGATTTCCACATTAGCCCTAGCTTTACAGGGGTGTTATTTTTTAATGGGTACAGAGTTTCAGTTTGGGATGATGAAAAAGTTCTGGAGATGATGGTTGGTGGTGAAAGTTGCACAACTGTGAATGTACTTAATGTCACTGAAGTGTACACTTAAAAATGGTTACAATGGAGAGAACTCTTATTCTATTTTATGGAATGACATATTGCCCGATTCTACAATTGCAATAAAACCAATCAAGATTTTTAACCAAAAAAAAAAAAAAATTGGTTACAATGGTAAGTTTTGTCACGCATATTTTACCACGATAATAAACTCAATCATCCATTTTAGTGATGAATATTCCCTTTTTTAAAAGTCTAGTCATGGTCGGTTAGAAATGAGGAATTGACAGGAGTTCTCAGAGACCTAAACCCTCTGTTTAATCTACTGAGAAGTTACAACGAAGGCACCAGGGTATAAAGAGATGACTCAGAAAATGATCCCGTGGAAGGAAACTGTCAGCTGCTGTTATGACCCATTTCATAAAATACTTGTTTTTGTTTGTTTGCCTGTTCACTGAGAAGTTACAATGAAGGCACCAGGGTATAAAGAGATGACTCAGAAAATGATCCCGTGGAAACAAACTGTCAGCTGCTGTTATGACCCATTTCATAAAATACTTGTTTTTGTTTGTTTGCCTGTTCTTGCTCTGATCTTATCTCTTTCCATCACCATGGATATATCTCATTGGAAACTTGTAGCTATCGGTACTCACTTTCAGCAGTCAGTTTGAAGGTAGATCCAGAAATCAAAATCAGGCAAACTTTTATCTGGGCTGTGAGCTACACCTAGAAAATTTATATACAACCTAAAACTTAAGATTTTAAATTCATGGAAGTGTCTTGAGATGAACAGTTGCCCCATTTTGAAATCTCCTGATTTAGCCCTTCCCTGTGAAGTGACTATCATCTCTGATGGTACATTGGAATCACTTGAGAGTTTTAAAAATTAATGATACCTGGGCCCTAACCTGGAAAAGTCTGCTTTATTTCACCTGGAGTCCAGCGGGGTCCTCAGGATCTTTCTCACTAAAAGTTCCTCAGATGATTGTAATGCAGCCCAGGCTGTGAATCACTGATCTAAACACTGAGAAGGTAAGACAAATTCACCCCACCTTGAAAGTTGGGGAGGGAGAGAATGTACAATTACCTAACAAACAAAATACAAGAGTGATAATATCACTAAACCAGAACTTTCTCTTAGAATCCTAAAATTTAGAGCTAGGAAGGAACTTAGAGATCTAGAGCAGTGGTTCTCAAAGTGGGTTCCCTGGATTAGCAGCATGAGCATCACCTGGAAACCTGTTGGAAATGCACATTCTGGAGCCCATCTGGAGTGTGGCCTGGCAATCTGTGTTTTAGGAAGGCTTCCAGGCAATTCTGATGCAAGCTTAAGTTTAAGAACCATTGTTTTGGAGCAGTTACGGGGAGCTTCAAAAAATATCCCACCTCTCCCCAAAGATTGATTCAGGCATATTTTTAAACCTCCTCAGATGATTCTAATGTGAAACCAGGATGGAAAGCTACTAATCTAGTCCCACCCCTGTATTAACAGACGACAAAAGGCTAGCCCAAGATTAGAGAACTAGTTAATACAACCACCAGGACAAGAACTGAAATCCCTTGATTCCAAGTGGAGCTCTTTCCATCTAGCAATTCTCATTCTTACTCTCAGGTGCTAAATCCATTCTAGTATAGATTTAAATTATGATCTCTATCAAAGACTCCATTGTTCCTTTACTTATAGTACTCAGTTCTAGGGATCTGATCTTGTAGTTACCTTTTCTATATCCCCTATAGAAACAGAAAGGTTAGAAGACAGGCCACATTAAAAACAAGACAAACTAAAAAAAAAATTAAAATACTGGTAGCTCCAAAATAAAATCAGGATCCTCACAAGTATTTGCAAACATCCATATAATAAACACAAAGTGTTAACATTTCAAAAGGGATTGTGGGCAATCTGTTTACCATTCATATAAGACCATCACTGTGGCCTTAAAGCTATCCAAAAGGTCACTTAAGACTACCTAAGAAGTCACTTAATTCTGCCTTCTGTCTCTTGGGTATGGCTGTCTTTAAATTATCCCCAGTGGAAGATGTTCAGAGTTTTTAACTAGATTTCCAGTTAGAAGTAATCTAACACCTTGCTCAGTGACATATTTCAGTGATCAAATCATCACAATAACAAACTTTCCTTGTGACAATTTAAACACTTGATCCATCCTCATTGGTGATGGAGAGAAGTCAACAACCCTCCTCTTGTGAATGCTCCATGTATTTGGAGACTAACACCCTTACTCTTCTGTCTACACCATCCAGTGGTTTCATTTCTGAAGTCTTTTTAAAATGCAGGCAGTAAACCTTCCACCAAGTTTGCAAATACAGAGGAAATTACTGCAACCCCTAAATTGCAGGACATGCTAGCAATTAGGGTTTGTTGCTACAAGCATTAGAAAACTGACTCCAGCAAATAAAATAAATAAATGAGATTGTTGGACGGATACAAAATGCCTCAGGCTCACAGATTTTCAGCAACCTGGGTAGTACCAGGGAGTCTGAAGCAAGAATGAATGAAGAGCTTCTCTGAGTTCACTCAAACAACTCAGGGCCAGTTGTCTTCCATCTTTTTCTCTCTGCTCAAGAGTCAAAGCACTGGAGAGTCCCCTTGGCCAAGTCTCGATCATGTATCCAGCTCTCCGCTAGGGGCCAGGGCTCTTGGCTCGACACACTCAGCAAGAATGCACAAAACTCCAGAGGGATAGTTCCCAAAGGAGAACGAGAGCATAGTCACCAAAAGAAGAAAGAAGGGTACTGAGCACATGAAAATACGCTCTCAAGTCACTGACTAGATGCTGTACAAGGACAGGCGCCATGCCATACTTATCTCTGTATATCATTCGAAAGCCTGGCACACAGCAAGGCTTCAGCAAATGTATGTTCAGTTGAACAAAATAAACTCTGACAAGGTAGAGAATGGATCATCCCAGTAAGTGGTTTCCACCACAAGTCCCACCAAGCTCTCTGGTACATGCTTCCCTGTGGAATAAAAAAAGTTCTCAGCATACCCTATTTGACTTTTCCGACCCATCCTTACCCCTCATCCCACTTGCCCCAGTACCACTGACTAGCAGAGAAAAAGGGAATCTAGGGAGGTGGAGAAAAGACCTAGAAAGAGGTAAGGAAAATGACCACTAGGCCAGAGCGGCTGATTTTGGTCCCCTCCTAACTTCCTCAAGTTCACACACTTTTCAAAGCAGAACAGGGGCTGAACTGGTCTTCGCCCAGCCCAGTGTTCTTTAACGACCATGACCTCCCATGCGTTTATGCTAAGTGTTCACAACTTGTTGCTAATGTGACATGGTCACTTGGACACAACTTTTTTTTTTTTTTTTGTCTTTTTTTGTCTTTTTCCGTGTCCGGCAACGGATCGCAACCCTCAGTGTTGCCCCCGTACCGGACCGGGGACCGGCAACGGGATTGCAACCCTCGGCGCTGCTCCCGCGCCTCGCTCAACCAGTGAGCGGGAACCGGTCTGCATGTGGGATCCGAACCCTCAGGCGGGAGCGCCGCCGCGCTTCCCAAGCAGCGCACTATCCAGTGCGCCACCGGGCTGGCCCCGTGGACACAACTTTTAACAATTAAAAGAAATGCTGGTTTATGCCAAACAATTTAATTCTACTGGAAGCTATTTCAGTGTCTGAAAGCACCAGGGTCATCATTATAAACAGCAATATTGTACCATAAATGTACATTTATAGAGCAGAACTTGGCAGTGTGTCTTAGAAGTCTATGTACACTTTGACTCAACAACCCCACTTCTAGGAATTTATCCTAAGAAAATAATTACAGACATATAAAGAAACTGGGAAACCGGAAATAACCTAAGTGTCCAACAACAAGGGAGTGGTTAAATCAAATAGGGCATCCATATGATGTATTATCATGCAACATCAAAATTATTGCAGAATATTAAATAAGAAAATAGGTCAATATATTTATGAGACATTAAGTGAAAATGCAGATTACAGAATAACACGTAGAACAGCATTTTTGCAAAAGAAATTCCTACAGATAGAAAAAAGAACAGTACACAAGAAAATATTAATAGTAGCAGTTATCTCTGCGAGATGAGATAAGGGACAATTCTTTTCACTTTTTCTTCACTTTGTCTTCCTAAATCTCCCACAAATAACATTGTTAGATTTTCTTTTCTTTATTTTTTGGCAGCTGACTGGTATGGGGATCCAAACCCTTGACCTTGGTAATGCCAAGCTCTACCGAGTAGGCTAACCAGCCAGCCCACATTATTAGATTTTAAATTACAAATAATTTTAAAACAAGTTATTTTTAATTATCCTATAGATATAATAATGTGATTAAAAGTGCTGTGGTTGAAAAGTGTTGAATATATTTCCTACAGAGACCTCTTGATATTAGTCTGTGTACTCCAAAATCCTACTCATTTTTCTTCTGAGTTCACTTCTTAAAATTAACACTTTTACAATACAAAATTTCTTTCTCCAGATTACTTCTAACAAGGAGTTTTGGGCATATTTTCTTTTGAGTAAGTTCTCTATGAAATCACCACCTTCTAAGACCTTATTCTCCCTCATAGACACCTCTCTTGGTTAATGGATAACAAAAGTACCAGCAGATAGAATAATTTCTAGTGTTCTATAGCACTGAGGGGTGGTTATAATTAACAATAATGTATTGTATACTTTCAGTTAGCTAGAACAGAGGATTTTGAATGTTCCCAACATGAAGAAATGATAAATGTCTGAGTTAGAGGAAAAAAAATTCATGGTTGCCAGGGTTTTGGGGAGGAGGAAGGGAGGAGAAATGGGGGGAGCACAGAGGATTTTCAGACGAGCGAAACTATTATGTAAGATACTGTAATGGTGAACACATGACATTATGTATTTGGCAAAACCCATAACTGTACAACACAAAGAGGGAACCCTAATGTTAAACTGAGTTCATATATCAACATTGGTTCATAATAGTAACAAATGCACCACTGATGTCACATGCTAATAACAGAAACTGGGGCAGAGGATATGGGAACCATCTGTACTTCCTGCTCAATTTCTCTGTAAACCTAAAAGTGCTTTTAATATAAAGTCTATTACCTTGGAAAAGAAAAAGACACCTCTCTCCCTTAACACAGAGTAGCACAAACCTGTGATCTGGATCACCCATATGAAAGAAAAAGCTGCCAGGCACACTGAACTGCTGATCTCAGAAAACTAATAGTTGGGCTCTACAGGAAATAAAACCACCCCCATTATAAGGTAAACTCTCCCCTTGGGTCCATTAAATCAGTCTCTAGAATACTAGTGTATATTATATGATTATATGATTGGTATCATACTGAAATCTCTATTAAAAGCTATGAAGCAGATATGTCTAACACTGGCCTGTAAGAATTATCAAAAGCTAACATGCAAAGTACCTGATCACAATAATGAAAAGTTACCTAGAGAGCAACCACACATTCCAGTCTGCCTGGGTCAGTCCTGGTTCAGTCTCAGGTCAGACCTATTTCCCAGTGTAATTACTACCAGGACCCCTCTTCACTCTCAAAAGTATCTCAATGTGGGTGGTAAATTATATAGCCACCTTGATTACAGTCCTCCTCATCTGGAATGCACATTTGCCTAGAAGGTAAAAGGGAGATAGAAATTTCATTTAGCTCATAGAACAACTTTACTCTTACCATTCTGATTCCAAATACTAGAAAATTTGAGGCACTGTAAATAAACAACTATTTTTAAGTGTTTTGTGGAAAGACTTTTTGTCAAAACAATAAAATCCTGTGTCATTAAAGATTAGTTGTACTTAATTTGTAACATTTTTAGAAAAACGTTATAAGTAACATTAAGGTATGATGCCTCTTGTCATTTTTCTAAATAAGGGATTTTGGAACTAAACATTAAAAGATCACTAAGAATTGGCTTTGACCAGTCAACAGTCATCCTTCAGGAACATCAACATCAATGCATTTTAGAACAAATGCGGCTTCCCCAAAAGAGTCTTTTCAGTGAAATCATTCCAAAACCTGCTGTGACTTGCCCCTTACAGGTAATACATGGCCTCTCCCAGTCATGCTGCAGGTGGGCATGCATCAGCAGAGAGTTTTGCACATAGCATACACGTCTGGTAAATGACCGTCACTTGAATATTCAACAATGCTTTCTGGTGTAGAAAAATGTTCTACTTAGACAAATTCTAATTTAAAAACACATTTCTTGAAAACTGAAAAACAGATGTAATCTTATCTCTTTTCATTAAGTACCAAGAGAGGCAAATTTAGAAAATAATTAGCTGTATATTTCTTAAAATTCTAACAATTCATATTATCCTGGCTGAAATTCATATTTATAAGAATTAAAATGTAAAAAAAAAAAAAAGCCTATTTCGGTAAAACAATTATAAATGTTTATTATTAGATAAAATATACAAAATAACCTAAGTCATTTGAATGTGGTTTTAGTGATGACCATGATCTTCCTAAAAGAGAAGGCAAAATCACTCCTAAAATATCCATGAATCCTTGATTTGTTGATGATTCATAGCAAAGCAAAATCACATAGTCTTGAAAATCATTTTGTTTTCTGACATGGATAAAAATTTTAATTGAAAATTTAACATAATTTACTATTTTCAAATACTTAAATGTGCTCCTTCTAAAAATGCAACCTACCTCTGAATTGTGATCATCTACCTGAACTCCCCCACCCAAATAAACTAAATTGACTTAGGCTACATCATGATACACAGATGTAGCCTAAGCTGAACATCACATACAAATGTTTGAAATATTAATTTTATAAGGAAAACATCTAATGGTTGTATTAGCTCATATAATCAATCACTAATCCCCCTCTAATTTTAGAACTATGTGGCCTGATCACATCAATTACAAAATGGATTTTTTCATTCATTCAACAAATAAATATTTCAACAAATTAAGTGCCAGATACCTACAAGTGTCAGGGTAAACAAAGGTCCTTGCTCTTATAGAGCTCACACTCTACCAGGGCAATATTAAAGAAATGCTGATTGTAAAATAATGAGTTTGTGATAGAGGAAGTAGATGGAGCTTTATAAGGGTATATAGTAACAAAGCTAACCCAGTCCCGGGAAGTCACAGAGACATCCCTAAGGAAGTGGTGTTTAAAATGAGAGAATCATGTGCTTAAGCTAAGGATCAGTGTTGAAGAAGAATGGAGAGTAGAACAGTTCTGGCAGAGGGAACCTTGTAGACCCTAGTGTGGGAAGGACTTGGTATGTTCAAAGAACTGGAAGAAGTCTAGAATGGCTGGAGCCTGTGAAAAGAATCAAGGCAATGAGATTAAAGAAGTGACAACCAAGATCACGGAGGTTACTAGGAGGTTGGCACGTCTTCTACAAGAAACCACTGAAGGATTTTACATAAGGGAGTAGCATGACAAGATGTGCATTTCAAAATGGCCATTCTAACTCCAGAGGGATGGACAGATGGACTAGGTAAGACTGGATGCAGGTAGACTACTTCTAAGGACTGTGGTAGTGAAAGATGAGAATAAGTATGGGAATTCAAGACATAGTTGGGAGGCAAAATCAATATGACTTGATGACTGAGTTTGAGATTTCTCTAAGACAACCAGTACAGATGTCCAGGGGATCTGTTAGAGCTGTGGGTCTGAAGCTCAGGGGAGAAGTGTGTTAAGAACTGTCAATGCAGGGATCATCTGCGTTTAGATGGCAAGCCATGAGAGGGGCTGAAATGGCCCAGCAAGAATAAATTGAGCCAAAAGAAACACATACACTTAGAAATAAGGAGATGTGCCAGGGGCTGGGGAGAGGGGGAAATGGGGAGTTATTGTTTAATGGATACAAAGTTTCAGTTTGGGATGCTGAACAAGTTCTGGCCTAGTAGTGATAATTGCACAACAGTGTGAAGGTACTTAGTGACAATGAACTGTACATTTAAATTGGTTAAAATGGTAAATTTTACATTATGTGTATCTTACAATTTTTTAAAAAAGAATAAAGAGATAATCCTGTGTTGTTTGTATCTTTTAGAATAAGAATGTATTGGGCTGGCCCGGTGGCGCACTGGAGAGTGCGCCGCTTGGGAGCACGGCGGCGCTCCCGCCGAGGGT
>NW_007731522.1:225557-258564 GCF_000696425.1 Galeopterus variegatus
CGGGCACAACACCGAGGGTTGCGATCCCGTTACCGGTCAGTAAAAAAAGACAAAAAGGGAAAAAAAAAAAAGAATAAGAATGTATTCATGTATTACTAATGAAAACCAAGAAAAATAAGGGAGGGGGGGAGCAGTAGAGATAGAGTGTACAAAGCACACTAAAAATGAATGGTCAAAGAGGCTGACAGAAACCTAGAGTGTTAAGTTGTGGAAGCTAAGGACAGCCCTTCAATGAGGAAGTGTTCAACTGATTAAAATGCTACAGAGTTTAATCAGATGAGGCCAGAAAAGAACCTATTGGTTTCAGCGACATGGGAGATCAATGGTTTGGAGAGAGCTGTTGGCAGTGGAAGCCAGAAAGGGGTTGGGTGAGCAGGGAATGGGTTAGAAAATAGAGCTTAGAGTGCAGACAATGAGAAGACTGACTATTATGGGAAGGAGACAGAATGACGGCTGAAGAGAAAAGTAATAGATGCTTTTTTAAAATACGTTTGTTAAAATATCATCAAGCACAATCAGCAAAACAATCATTATAGTGAAAATACAAATTTTTATAATAATCTGAATAATACCTGGAATTTATAGATTACAGAACTTTTCATACTGATTGTGGGTTAGAAAATAACTGTAAATTATTCTCTTCATTTTATGGGTGGTAAAACTTAAGCTGCAGAGAAATTTCTGTAAGAAAATTTAAAAGGAATTGATGTTCATCAAATAAATATCGTCATTGATTTTTTACAATGCACTGTGTTAAGGAAAAAAGTTTTTATGGTAATAGCCCCATGCTCAAAAGGTCTAAAATCTTAAGGCTACTACATGTGTTAATTTTCGGTACAAGCCCAATGGAAAATGTTTTATATTCCAGTTACATCCTCAAGACGCCAAATTCAGTCTTCTGGATTGGTGCGTTGAGGGCTGCACTAAGACTGAGACCCAGGACCAGTCTGGTGTCTGCTGGATCAATAATCCCATCATCCCACAGCCTGATAAAAAAACAAAAAATGAATTATTACAAATTTACCACCAAAACACTATTTATACACTCCATGCCCAAAAAATGCCAAGGAGGTTTTCTTCAGGTAGTATATGGATTTACTGATTAGCATCTGTACACTATAATCTCACAACAGAACCCATGTTTGAGGGGAGGAAGGGAGAGGGAAGGAAAAAAGAAAAATGACATGACTTTTGCCCCAGGCCACCACAGAACATCATATCGACCTTATGGCTTTAGGAACTACTTAATACAGGTTGAGCATCCCTAATCCGAAAATCCAAAATCCAAAATGCTCCAAAATCTGAAACGTTTTGAGTGTCAACATAATGTTGAAAAGAAATGCTCCAGTGAGCATTTCTTTCTGGATTTCTGGATTCAGGATGCTCAACCGGTAAGCATAATACCCAGGAAGTACAAGTATAATGCAAATATTCCAAAATCTGAAAAAATCTGAAACACTTCTGGTCCCAAGCATTTCGGATAAGGGATACTAAACCTGTACAAGAAATCTCAAAGTAATCCCTGGTTTTAAAATATTTTTACTTCAGGAAAAACTTTCCTGTTCCTTTTCTGCCCACACAAATGTACAAATCAAATGAGTATATTACTGTTATTAATATGGAGAGCCACATAAATCCGAGTAATAACCTCAAACTAGAGTCTTTACTGGAAAAGGTATATTCCCCAAAACTCTTAAGAAACTATAAAAAGTACTGAATAGGCTACAGTACATTTTATTAACAAAATAAATACTTCCAAATGTAGGTCTTTAGTTTTTGCTACAATAAGAAAGACAAGTAATAACTTTAAACTGATTTCAGAAGAAACTTTTAAGTATAAATTTCAGTTTGCTTTTCATTGACAACCCCAAATTAATACATAAAAATGAATGAGAAATATTACTTATTAAAGGCTATTAGTAGGCGGCACTTTTACTTTCTTTAAACAAACTGCCTTCAGGATCTGAACATAGGCATCAATTATTAAACCACCTTACATCAACACATACGAATCAAATCTTTGCTCATAAAACATTCATAATAGGGACCCTAATGTGTCAAGAGCCAATAAAAAGAAACCACTCTTGTAATCTGTACCCAGGTGAATTGATTACACTCCCTTCTGAGGCTTGCAGCAGAGTAACCCAGCAAGCAGGATGATGAAGGGGCCGCTTAATGATGTTTATTAGAAAGACTGCTCCAGGTAAGAGGTTCTAATCAAATGCCTGATGCAAGTTTGATCATAGAAACAATTGAGCAGAAGCAAGCTGGCACGCTGCATATGTAACATGTAAGGATTAAGAAAAACATTGGAGGTTCCAGTAACACATGACGACAGAGCTCCCTCCCTGAAAAGACAGATCTAGCAATGCTCAAGCCTAAGCAGACCAGGGAATTTTATTGTTAAGCTAAGATGTACTAAACCCAAGGAAGCACCATAAACTGGCTTGAAAAGAAAACTGCTGTCTCCAATGCCACCAACTGTTTGAATAGAAGTGTTAAATATCTACAAGTAAACAGAGAACTATTCTGTCTTTTAAAATTTATTTCCAAAGATAAGTCTATCTGCATCACTTGTTCTCTTGCCTTGAATGCAATCTATTAAAAAAATAATAATACTGTTAGTATGACAATAACAAAGGATGCAGTCTTTCTAAAGAGATGACTTATCTTAGCCAGGGCTGAAAAACAAGTCAACGGCTCCTACAAAATATGCTATTTTTCAAAGTTTAATATTTCAACTGTCCCTGTGCATTTCAGTCAAAATCCTATGTGAAAAAATTTATAGGTAAGCTTACAATATATATTTTATATTTTATCTTAGAACTTTTATATAGTCTTCTACTGTTTCTTTGCTTCTACTGGCTACAATATGTGTTTGTGTGATGGTAAAATAAGGAACATGTTTACTTCTCAAATCAAATATTTGACTAAGAACAAAATACTTTGTTCTTAATTAAATGAATCAATGACCCACCACAACAAAATATACCTGTAAATCTGTTTGTAAAAATATATTTAATATATTTCAATAAATTATATTTAATTTATTTTAATTATATCAAATAAATGCAATATATTTATACATTTAAATATATACCATATATAAAATATATTACATATACATTTATATAATAAATATATTAAATATACTATTTAAGTGAATATAATACATGTTTAATAAATTATATTTAATATAAAAATATATTTTAAAATATGTTTAGCAAGGAGAGAAACAGGCCTTTTAAAAATCCCAATGGTATTACTGGAATTCTCAAACTAATTATGCTCTTGAAAATGAGTATGTTTAGTCTCTGTACCCTCAGTGCTAGGAGTACTGCCTGCCACAAAAGATGCATTCATATGATTAAATGGATTCTAACTTTTTATTTTCTTTTCTCCCTCCTCTCCAGTTTGCCTTCACTAGTAAATGGCATAAATCACAGCATAACCTAATTTTAAATGACTCAATAGTTATTCTTTTTTCCATCTGCCCAAGGGATGAAAAGAAGACATGAAGCTTAGATTAGTCTTCAGAATGGAGAACACTAAAGTTGTTGAAAAAGATCTGAAAACACATGCCAGTAAGTCTCCCACTGGGACAGGTCGTGATAATTTATTACCTCATTAAGTGGTATAAGAAACAAACAGAGCCAACTGCAATGGTGTGTGAGGTAATTACTTGGCGCTGACATGTGGACCTTGGCTATGACTAATCGCCTTCCAAATGCATGAGGATACTTGTTAACAAGTGCCATTCAGTGTTCAATTTCATGCTTAAATGGGGTAAAAACAAAACAGTGAAAGAGAGGGGTATGACAGGAATCCATATTTTTAAGCAAAAATTAGAACTCCTCAAAGTGATACAATCAATATTATAACTCTTACTCCCAAATCCTAGCATGGCCCATTTTGGATGCAGGGCCCCTCCAGTCCCCAGACCCCTCAGCTAGGGGTGGATAAGGGCAGGGGGCAGAATCAGCCAGTGGTGGTGGTCTATAGTGCAGAAAAGCCTGGGAGGAGGGGTGGCATTTCACCAATAGGTATTCACATTATAAAGAGACAGAGTACAAAAGCAAGTGTGTCCAAACAGTATTTTCTGGTTCCTACGAAGGCTGAGGCATCCCAACTGCGCAGATCTCTGTAAAGCTGCTGCCCTAACTGCCAAGATGCACCCATCAGGGAGTTAGTTATTTTCTGGCTCCCACCTTGCACTGGAATAGTAAGGGTTTCCTTCCTCTTCGAACCTCTTAATGATGGGCTCTTTTAAAGCTGCCTCGTCAGCACTGGAAAACTAAAAGAAAAGGGACCATAAGTAAGTCAGCCAGCTTCAATGGAACTACTGATCCCACTTAGATAATCTCAAAAAGAGAGACAACAGATTTCATGAATAATAATGTTACAACTAATATTTGCATAAGTGACATACAGATTACAAGTGATGCCTTAGCATACATGGATCTCACCTGAGACATGAGTATCAAATTAGTGCACCATTGCACCTCTTTTATCAGAGACAACAACCTGAGGTCATTTAATGTAAGGTCAAAACCAAGGGTATCACCTATCACTGTATCCCAGCAGGGTACAAAAATGGATGTCAATCATACAATTTAACAAAAGGACTACATTACATTTAGCAACCCTAGTTAAGAAAGAAGGTAGAGTAGTATGAGATTTTAATTCAAAATAGCCTAAACCCCCAAAATTTTAAAGCTTAAAAGAGTAATATATCAACCACATCTTGAATAACCTCTTCATTCAATTTCCCAGGCAGCTGAGAGCTATTTTTCCCTAATTAAAAATTTAATGGCTTTCCCATCAGTATTATAAGGATTAAACAATAATTAATTCAGATGTAAAAATCTTTATGAGAACTTATTTGAAACCCTAAAACATATTTTCTACTTAAAAAAAATTCTGCACCAGAAACAAATGACTTATTTCAAATAAACCCTCAATCCTAACCTTCTTTTATGTAAATACTTTAATATAATTGTATAGGACCAGAATTTGGAGCGAGAACCACTAACATACTCTACTTCTCTTTCATATATAAAAATGAAGTAATTAAAATATCTGTATATCAAATTAATCAAAGAACAACTATTTAATAAGAAATCACCATGCTGGGTTTCATAGAGTTTAAGACACATCTTCAAAATATCAGGTAGAATTTCATATACCACCTCCCCCACCCTCTTACTGGGACACAAAACACAAAAACAAGCTTCCCTTTTGCTTTGATACCAGATGTTACTAAATGAATCTAAAACCTCAATTTAAGCCTGCAGAGTTCCTGCTGCTTGGAAAAGACAATGGGGGGGTTGAAGCATGAGTAGATGTATGCTTTATATTATCCTACTCTGCAAACTAGGTGGTAGACCAGATGATCCCTGAATGGAGAAAGCAGGGCCTCTCCTCTTCCATTTTATAAACCTTGCTGAGGTGACACAACAATGCAGCTTCAAGAACACACATCAATCATTTTAAGCCTTGGTACTCTCACAAAATAGTTAAAACTTCTAACAAATAAAATTAATGCAAAATTTCAAAAGAATCTCCGCAGCTTCAAGAACACACATCAATCATTTTAAGCCTTGGTGCTCTCACAAAATAGTTAAAACTTCTAACAAATAAAATTAATGCAAAATTTCAAAAGAATCTCTAACAGAAATACAAACAAAAGAATGCATTTTAAAAGCAGCCACTTGCTCATTAGCCTTTCATCACATTTCCACTGCCCTTTCCATTTTTCTTCATTACTTCTTTCACACTATAACAAAATAATGTTATTCAATTCTCATTAGATGACTGAGCCCTCCCACTCAAGGTATCCTTAACAATCTAAAAGTAAAACAGAAAAAACAAAATTCTGCTTTGTGTCAGTCAAAGAAGTAATAAAACAGATTTATTTAAATCTCACTGCTGCAAATGACTAAGAATCCAACATCGTTATGCCTCAGGCATTTCCAGGCAGTTTCCAAAATGTTTTCTTAGAAATTATGAAAAATTTATAAAGAAGGTACCCCCAGTTAAATGGCTTTTAAAAACAGAGACAGAAGGAGCTGGCCAGTTAGCTCAGTTGGTTAGAGCATGGTGCTCATAACACCAAGGTCCAGGATTAAATCCCTGTACTGGCCAACCGCCCCCAAAAAAATTAAAAAGGGATAGAGAAAATGTCTGGGTAAGCCTAAATTGCTGAAACCAACGTCCAGGTCAGCATCTTCTAAGTGAAGCCAGGCAGCGCATGTTGGAACCCCACACAGAGGGATCCTGGCATGCTGCTCCTTGGGTCCAAGTGTTCACTGTGAGAGGCAAACTGAGAGGGAGAAGAAACGGCACTTACCTGTTTTCCCTCCCGGGTTTTTTGGTCCTTTGCTATTGTGGCTAATACATTGGCTGCCTGATCTCCTCCCATCACTGAGATCCGAGCATTTGGCCACATGTAGAGAAATCTTGGGCTGGGGGGAAGGATGGCCAAATTAATTCAATACACAACACAGAGATTTTCAGAGACCCATTTGCCTTTTAAATTAGTGATTGATTCTAAATGCACATTACAATCATCTGAGGAGCATTAAAAAAATAAATAAATAACAATGCTTGTAGCCCACACCAGACCAAGCTCCAGAGGTGGGGCTAAGCATGGATGTAATTTTTAAGTTCTCCAGCTGATTCTGGGTATAAGAGTCTTATTTTCTGTGGTTATGTCCTGTTTTCCATTCCTGACATTGATTATATGTGCCTTGTCTTAATTTTTTTAGTTTTACCAGGGGATTATCACATTTAACCTTTTCAAATAAACCAACTTTAGGCTTTACAAAATCTTCTATTTTATGTCTGTTCTTTATTATGTCCTTTTTATTTTTCTTCTGTTTAATATGTAGCTGTTGTAACTTCTTGAGCTGGATACTCAGTGTACAGATTTTCAGCTTTTCTTCTTTTCCAGCATATACATTTAAGGCTATAAACTTTTCTCAAAACAAAACTTTAGGGGCCGAGCCTGTGGCGCACTTGGGAGAGTGCGGCGCTGGGAGCGCAGCAGCGCTCCCGCTGCAGGTTCGGATCCTATATAGGGATGACCGGTGCGCTCACAGCACTCACTGGCTGAGCGCGGTGCGGCCGGTCTCAAAAAGGACAAAAAAAAAGAAAAACTTTAGGTGCATCTCACAAGTCTTAATATGTAGTATTTTCATTAGCAGCACTTCAAATACTTCCTGATTCTCATTGTAGATTTCTTCCAAACAGTATCTTCAGCATTAAATTTATTTTTTTTTTTATTTTTTTTATTTTTTTTATTTTTTTTTGTCTTTTGTCTTTTTCCATGTCCGGCAACGGATCGCAACCCTCAGTGTTGCCCCCGTACCGGGCCGGGGACCGGCAACAGGATCGCAACCCTCCTTCCTCTCCAAACCTCTTAATGATGGGCTCTTTTAAAGCTGCTTCATCAGCACTGGAGAACTGTTTTTCTTACTGTGCTTTTTGGTCCTTTGCTATCGTGGCTAACATATTGGCTGCCTGCTCTCCCCCCATCACTGAGACACAAGCATTTGGTCACAGGTAGAGAAATCTTGGGCTATATGCTCCGTCATACATTCCATAGTTTCCTGCCCCATATGCTCCCCCAGTGATGACGGTTATCTAAGGCACTTTGGCACAGGCTACAGCAGCCACCATCTTGCCACTGTCCTTGGCAATTCCTTCAGCTTCATAGTCTCTACCAACCATAAATCCTGACAGAAAGAACAGAAACAGAGAGCCTCTGGGTGATGGGATTAAAGTACAGAGGTCAGTTCCACCAAGGCACTGGAAGGACATCTTGTCTTAAACTCTACTAAGTCTTTCACCCTAACAAAATATTTATATGTGAAATATACCCCCAAAAAAGTCTGCTTTAAAAGGAAAAATAAAATCTTCTGTATCACTTTTTAAATTCTCTTAAAATATTTCATCTGGACGCACACAGAGATCTCCCAACTACATAACGATGCAATCTGTCTTCAAGAAATTATCTCAAAAAAGCTTGATGGTGAAAGAATGTGAAGTGGGCAACTAAGAAAAAAGTACTGTGGCAAACCAAAATGTGAGGGCTTCGGTATTCACTGACCTGGTTTAAACATACAGATTGTTCCTTCTGAAGTACAGCTTTAAAACTTTCATGTAATAAACATTAATGTTTCATAGAGATGCTAACAGTCCCTGCCAGTGAGTCAATAGCAAGGTTGAAAAAAAAAGTTTTTTTCATTATATTAGGGGACCCTTCTACTTCGAGCCCCCAGCTCTGTTGGTGACTGCTCTGCAGCTTCACTGTGCCTTCCAGGACTTGGGCTCTTCTCTCTTCACCTTATAAACACCAAGTCAGACTTCATTTGTCTCCCTCCTCAACCCAGTCTCCAGTGAAGGCATTTCTTTCATCCACGTACCAAAGATTCACTTGCCACCATTCCTGCTTTGCAAATCTCCAGTATTTGTCATCCAGTTGAATTTAACCAATGCTTACAGAGCACCTGTACTTGCTGCAATTACCACGGGAATGACAGCCTTTGCCTTTACGGGGCACTGTCTGCTTCCTCTAGGTACCCTTCTCAGCCAGGCCCTCAGAGCAGCTCAGAAGCTCCTTTACCCAGCTCATCTTGACTCCCTGCAACATCCCCACCACAGCTATCTCAAATGTCAGCTCTCTTCAAGCTCACACCCCCAAGCCTCAGCCCCTACCCCCTGCTCCTCTATTCCCTGTAGAAGACCCTGCCTTCAACAGAAAAAGGAGGCCATCTCACTTGGTTTTCTCAAAACCTTCTCCTTCTCACCTTAAAAAACTGCATAATCTCTCTCTATTCTTATCTTTATGGAAGAAATTAGAGTTACTCAAAGACTGTCCCTGAGCCTTCTTCCCTTCTCTCCAGGGTGTTCTTATCTGTTCTCACGGCCTTAAATGCCATCTTCATGTTCTGATGATGCCTCTGTTTTCATCTCCAACCAAACCCTTCTGTGCTCAAAATTTATTCAACTGCTTATTATATATCTCCAAAAGGATATCTCACAAGTTCCTCAAATGCTTTGTTGCAAAACTAAACTCAGCTCTGCTCTCTGCCCCCAACACAGCCAAAACAAAACAAAACAAAAATGTAGGTATCTTCCAAGCACAGTGTTTAACTTACTGGTGATTAATAATCCATAAACCATTATTAGAAACAAGACCCCTGGACCAGTTAAGCTTCAGAATCCTTTTTATCTGCACTTTTACATGGGTTGCCACACAGGGCCCTCTCAGGCTGCCATTCAGACATAACTCCTCTCAAAACTCATCTAACCAAATATCTGCAACAGGATGAAGATGTTTTAGCACCAGCACTATTTAAAGCCCTGCTCACTGTCAAGAGCCCGGCTTCTCTCTCTCATGAAGGCTTGCCTGATCCCAACAACCTAATTAAGAGCCTCTCCTTCTCTGAACCTGAGGTAATCATGGATGACTTAGAAGACTGGGAGGAAAAAGGAAATTTTTCAGCTAACCAACACATCTGAGTGCTTCCGATATGCCAGGCACTGTGCAACACACAAAGAAGTATGTCAGAGAATTCTAGGAAAGAGAACTCTGGAAATACAAGACACCTTAAAAATCAGGGCTGGCTGTTTAGATCAGTCGGTTAGAGCATGATTCTAAACAACACCAAGGTACAGGGTTCGATTCCTGTACCAGCCAACCACCAAAAAAAAAAAAAAATTTTTTTTTTTCATCTGTCTTGTTAGGATCATCTATGGGACATAAAGTCCAGAGAGGGGACATAAAGTCCAGAGAGGTGACATAACTCACTTTGGTCACACCATTCTTTGGGGTCAAAACTCAAATCCCCAGACTTTGGTTCAGAATGTGCATGTACATTTTAAAAAGATGTTGCTTTGGGTAGAATTAGCAGCACAATAAAAGATAAAGAAAAGCGAGGAACATGCTTGAAATCCTTTAGGGGAAATAAAGTCCTGGAAAAGAGACAATGGATCAGACAGCTGGCTCTAGCAGTGATCAGACATGCTGCTGGCAGACTAGCCTGCTGCTTCCTGGACATGGGTGTGCACATGCAGGAGAAGAGGGAGGCCATTCCAATGAACGTGATGCACAGGACTCAGAAAATGCTTTATTCAGAAAATATGAATAACCTCAATATTTAACATTCATGAAGAAAAGTGCTGTAAAGCTACATGACTATGCCAATTGTCAGGTTACAGCAATAGCTATGCTAAAGCCAAAACGTTTCATCATTTTAGTTATACTAAGTTTCCATTATGTATTGTCAGGGCTAGGGCTCAGGCCCTTCAAACCCACTATACATACTGGGTCACCAGACCCCTCACATGCTAGGCTGGGTAATTGGGAAAGATCCCAGTAGCCACTGGCAGATGACATGAGCTCAGTCCTCAGCAATAGCAGCCGCAGCTTACAGCAGCAGTAACAGCAGAAGCAGCAGCTGTGTGGCCTTTCAGGGCATCCCGTGGGCACTAATGGCAACAGCCTCCAGCAGCAGTAGCAGCCTCCCAACGGTCGCCCTCCCCCCCGGGGGGCATCCTGGGGGCAAGGGGTCCTGGGAATCAGAGCCACTTAAGTCCATAACCCAGGACACCTGGGTGCACATGCACAATTACACTAGACAATAACCAAGGAATACCTGGGTGCACATGCATATTTATATCAAATGCTGAGCAAGATTCTGAACATCTGAAGGGCCCTGACCATTTTCCTTCACCTTCCCTACAAGCGTTAACCCTTAAAGAGACAAGAGAACAAGCATGTCCAATAGAACTTTCTGCTATGACAGAAGTGGTCTATATCTGCACTGCCCAATACATAGCCACATTGGTCAGTGCAGCTCTGGAATAAATGCAACCAAACTGATTAAGCTATTTTCTTACCAGTAATGTTTTGAAGGAACAGCAGAGGAATATTTCTTTGGCAGCATAACTGAACAAAGTGAGCACCCTATAAGCAAATAACATAAAAATTATTTTCAAAAGAGAACTAACAACTCTGTAATCATCATGCATCCTATGAACACCACAACTTGGGTCAAAGACAACAAAGAATACCCTTTGCTTGGCTAATCTGACCTGATATTAATAGTAATCATCATAGTCTAGTGTGAGACTGGGAGTTTGCACTGCACCTGTTTTACACAATCACCTGTGTAATCAAGGGCACATGGCTGTAAGACTGCTGTGTCAGGGATGAAGTCAATCACTAATATTCCAACAGCAGTGAGACTTAAGTAACAGAAAAGAAAGAACTGTTGTCAACAGAAGTGCTGGACTTTGCTAAAAGATAGCAAAGTTGCTAGTTCTCCACTTTAGAAAACATAGAATATAAACCCTTCTGGGATATCAAGGATGACATTTACATTTTGATGACCATCTGAAATTCTTAAATGCATCAAGATTATAGTAAAATAAATCTTTTTTTACCAATATGCCCCAAATAAATGGGATTTTAGATTAGATGAGTGCTAGAGAACTTCTAACCTTGAATTTAAGAAATTATTTAGTGATACAAAAATTTAACAATTCCTTCCCTATCTTCTAAAGATTTTGTAAGAAAACTCCTATAAACCATTTCCTTTATGTTTTATTCTATTTGCAGATCCCTTTAATTCTGCTGGAAATGCCTTGGCAGGTACAAGATTACAAAGTAATTACTCAACCTCACTATGACTAGGTTTACAAGAATGAGGAAATCACATAGACCTTCGGGGCTTATTTCAACAAATGAAATGTCAGACTGAGACCAAACGTAACTCCTCCAGGGTTTAATTGTGCCAAGCCAACAAATAAAACCAGATGAAGTTGTTTGGCCTCAGTCTGACATTTCATTTGTTGAAATAGTATATTATATATTCACTAGAAATCATTATTTCACGAATATTTAATATTTTAGGAAATACTACATATTATTTAATAAAAATAAGCAAAATTGCTATGTATATGGCAATATCAATTTAGTTTTATTTTTTAAAAAATGAATAGAAAAAACTAAAAAACTGTAATAACATATTACTAACAGTTATTTCTGGTATGACTATGGCGATTCTTATTTTCTATATTTTTACTTTATTGTTTTCTTTCTATAATCAAGTTGAGGAAACAATAATGAGTAGCAGAATATAGAAACTAATTTTATTGGTAAAATATTTCACCAGAGACAAATTCTTCCTCAGTTAGGGTTTGAAAGAGCTTAACCACCTGGTACCTGCATCAATAAGAGACCCTGTATCTTGTTATTTCAAGAGGAAAAACAAAATTAAACTTTTTTTCTTAAGAAAACATTTTATCAAAGAGGTACATGAATTACATTTATCCAAGTTTATCTGAGATAACAATGCATGAAATCAAATACTAAGCCAAAAGATATATAAGAATTCACTCTTTTAAAGCCAGAGCTCCAGTAACAAAGATCCACTATCTTCCCATTTCCAAAAAGTAACAATGGAATAAAGTTACACTGATAACGTGATAGAAGAGAACAGACAGATCATGTCTCAGAACCACCTGAATAGGATCTCTGAACCCCTCCAGTGCATGAAGCACTAAAACATTCTCAGAACAAGTATTCCCTGTCTCCTTAGAATATGTCCATGTCCTCTATAGCAATAATTCAAGTATTTTATAAGAATTCTCCTAAAACAAGTACACCTGGTTTTGTAATAGTGTTCCAGATAGTTCATCACATCACATTAATGTAAACCATCATAAAAACTGTTTCAAATATGAACAAACACGTGCATGTGTGCACACACAGTGTTCTGTCTGCTAAGGCATCTTGTTAAACATTTTAAAGGTCGTATGCAATAAATTTTAAATCATTACTTGACTTTCAAAGTTAATTATGTTAAATTAAAACAGAAAATCTTGAAATTTTTTTAACAGTACTTGCCTTTTTTGCAGATTCAGAAAAGAGAACTCCATTGTTTCCAATGATACCTATTGGGTATCCAAATATTCGAGCAAATCCTCAAAAGAAAATTTTTAAAAGATTTATGTTTTTCAGAGGGCTTTTAATCCACAAAGAGATGTCTTTATACATTATTTAATTTTAGATGAAAGTTTAAAATGTGAAGAGATTTTGTCTATGGCATAAAACAGCTCATGTCACAATTTTTTATTCCTAAGTAGTAGAGTCTGGGGGGTTTTTTCGCTTCTTAAAGGGTCATGTCACATGTGAAGTTATCCATTTGTCGCTGACAGGTTTTTGGTTAAATAATTGGCTTAGTGTGTTATCCATTCATTCATTTAACTATATCTGCATGCTGAGTATGTACCAGACCCTAGAGATACTCTAGAATATAACAAACCAAAGGTGTAGAACCCTTTAAAGGTCAATGTTCAGAGTTACCAGCTAGTGCTTAGCATGCGTGAAAATGCCTGGTAATGATAAGTTTTTTTTTTTTTTTGGTGGCTGGCCGGCAGGTAAGGGGGATCTGAACCTTTGACCTTGGTGTTATAGCACTGTGCTCTAATCAACTGAACTAACCAGCCAGCCCCGACAAGCTCTTAAAATAAAAAGGATAAACTCAGCAAAGACAATTTTAGAAAACAAAATTAAAAAAAAAAAAAATACACAAGGGCAGTCTAGCCTAGAGGTAACCCAAATATAAAGTAAGAAATCCAGGTAAGCTTAGCAGAACACATCACTCCACTTTCATTTTCTCTCTGCATGCATCTTTTTCTTTCTCCTTTCCAGTGTCTCAACATCACCTCCACCACCACTCCAACACCCACCCTCACACACATAAACACACAGAGGAAACAAGGGAGAAGAAAACAGAGGAATGGAGAAAAATTTTAAAAAACTGTTATTTTGTGAGGCAGATACTTTAGGTGATTACAGAGGAGGCTAATTATTTTGCAAACCTGAAGAACTTGACTAGAGTGACCTTCCCCAAGAGCGATTTCCAACAAGTCTCCTAACCATAAACAGGTGTCGAATACTTGGAGCCCGTGAATCAACACACAGCACTTGGTAAAACAGGTCACCGAAAGCACACTACAGGAATCCCTGCAACTAGACTCTGTCGCTGCAAGCTCCAGCTAGACAGGCTGTGGTGCCCGACAAAGCAGGTGCTCAAAAAAACCACTGAAGAAAAATTAATAAATAAGAGTGTTAACATATTAATAAGCCAGACCATTGTATTTTTAAAGATTTGTTTTTGTTCTTGACTCTGGCCTTGCCTTGATTTTTTTTTTTTTAATCATGTTATTTAATGAAACACTGATTTGATAGCCACCTAGATTTCTCTTTGTCTTCCAGGACTTAAAACCCCAGCCAAAAGCCTATGCTGCACATCCTAAATGGCACTGCCACTTACAGAAGCAATTCAGAGAGGAGTAAACTTCCAAAAGGAAGTTTACCTAGCAGTCCACTCTTAGTGCTGCCTCACCCCACAGAGAGATGGGATCTAGCCCGTGACTCACTAGTCAGAGGCTACCCCTGCAGATGTAAAACCATTAACTACTTAGACATTCAATCCATACTCGGCCCTGCCTGGGGATCTCCAGGCACAGACAGGACTTGCTGAGTAGGGCACATGCCCCACTGTACTAGAAACACCCATAGAGGAAGGCCTTTCTCCAACTGCCTGATCCATACCCGAGTTCTAAAACATCCAAGAAACTACTAGGACCTATACATGGCAAGTGCTGAGGCAGAAGGAAACTTTTAAGAACTTCCAGAGACACTCAGCAAAGTCTGTTCTCCCCTTTCACCTCCTCACCCTTTATGCCCACCTTCTCATCTCCTCCATTTTCACCCCCCATCCCATTCTCCTCTTCTCCTTCCCACTCTCCCCCCTTTGCCCCAGCCCTATTGGAATTCCAGTAGTCAAGAAGAGATGGAGAAAACTGGACGTGTCCCTGGTATTCTAGGGCACAAAGGTGCCACAAGTCTTTCAGCAAGTACAAGGGAAATACATAAAAGTAGATGACAAGGACAGCCCATCCATCTTTAGATAAAGCAGAAACAGCATTCACTTAAACTGAGGGTTACATCCCGAACTATTTGGTGACAAATCCTATCTATATATCAAACAAAAAGCTCTTAATCACTTAAACACCTAAAAACAAAAACATAAATTCCTCTCTCAGCATGAACCCTTCTCTTGCTCACAAATCAAACCAGGAGAAAGTGCTGTGACTCATCCTTAAGCCTCAATGTATATTCGCTATTTGGATTTCTGTAGTGAGTTTTTTTCCTGCTCAGATTAACTACTATATTTTCAAGCTTTTTATGAACAAGTAAAATTCACAAAATTTGTCCTGCCATTTTCCCAAGAGAGATTACTATGGGTTTCACATCTGTTTCAAATACTTTTCTTCAAAGGCCTACAAACTTAACACTTTAGATGAAAGAATTAACTTTTAAAAACATCCTTATTTTATTTTTCCAGACATGATACACTGTATTCTCAATCTGATATTTGCATGAATCAGAGGCTGTGAGGTTTAACTCACTCTATATCCCTCTGAAAAGTTAAACATCATTAAAAACTTACTAGTTGAATTGGAGACTAAAGAATAATGGAGACAGTGCTGAAATTTTCAAAATAATTGTAGTTACCCAGAGAAACAAAAAGAACTACAAATATTTTCTACTAGTTTTACTAAAGGAACCTTTTTATAATAAAGCTAATGTCACAAAGTCACAGATAAGGGCCTATACCGCACCATCTAACCACCATCATTTTAAACTCTCTGGATCTATGAAGACATTCAGCTACAAATGATCTTTATAAAACAGCTCCTTTTGAAAACTGATTCACACATTTGTAGTCCTCTAAATCACAAAGCTCATGCCAACTGTATCAAAGCCTTGAGACAAGAAATCACTAATTTTCAAAGCAGCAGAAAATGTTCATATTTTCAATTCTTTACCATTATACCTGTAACTAATGTGTCTCCATATAAAGCTTTGAACTCATTGAATCTGCTTCCATCCACGATTCTAGCAATGACCTAAGAGGAAAAATAACAATGTCCCTGAGAAATTATATTACAGAAGAATTTTTGCATTAAAGTTATATATAAGAAAAAAAATTCACAGTGAAGTTGTTACTTTCACAAAATTTCAACCAACACAGAAAGTCTCACTAGAATTTCACTTCACATGTATGGTTAAAGTCCTGAAGTCATTCTGAGCTGATATGACATTTCACTATAAAAACAACAGCACCGGGCCGGCCTGTGGCTCACTCGGTAGAGTGCGGTGCTGGTAACACCAAGGCCACGGGTTCGGATCCCATATAGGGATGACCGGTTGGCTCACAGGTTGAGCGTGGTGCTGACAACACCAAGTCAAGGTTTGAGATCCCCTTACCGGTCATCTTTTAAAAAAATTAAAAAATTAAAAAATTAAAAAAAAAAAAAAAAACAGCACCATGTTGCATACAAGAGAAGCAGAAGCGACTCCATGGGCTGGTTGCTAGACTTGGTGCTTCGGGGACTGTTCAAATGTATCAGTGGAGGTTCAGGGAGTCAATCAGAAAGCAGGGTATAGATAAGGCTCAGAGTCAGAAGACACAGGCTCCAATTTCAGGTATCACATATGATTTGTGTGTCCTCGAATAAGTCACTTAAGTCCTCTGAGTCACTATTTTCACTTCTGGAAAGATCGGACAAAGCTATAAAGATATGATGAAATTGTAGCAAAGGGATCTAAGAAAATAATGCTGAGATAAAGGACCAGCTCTGACTTCCAGCTCTTCCACTGAGAAACTAGAGTCATAGGTTGGTTATCTAAAATCCTCTAAGCGTCAGATTCCTCATCTGTTACAAGCACATAAAGTAATAAATTAACAAATTAATAAAGATGATCTTTAAAAAGTGCTAACTAAAGCACTGGTTTTCACTAAAAGGTAGCTGTTATTATTATTAAGCCCTCAATAAAGTTTCATTCACTCTGAATCTGATCTACATGAAGGATCCACCACATATTTATTGTTAATCTAAAAGAAGTAGAAATCACTAAAGTGTTCATCCTTGGGGCTCATCATTATACACCAGGACTATTTCAAAGAGTTCTATACATAAAGTACATTCCAAACTTCTTCAGAAACTATTTCAGATGACACTCATTATTCTTCTATACAGTTTGCGTTTCCCTTTTTCTGTTTACCACATGAGTCAAAGCCTTCTTCTGTACAAAGCAAAGGCTGAAAAATGAGTGAATGCTTCCCAACATCTTTCTTTCCATAAAACAAAAGCTTACTTTGATATGTGATATTTTGAAAATCTGATATTAAGATCATTCCCTAATTTTAAAATATTCCGTCAGCATAGACACTGAACAAAAGACTACATGCTTTATGCAAACAAGCAAAATTGTCAATCTAGATTACAGAGGACTATGTCAACAATGTGTAACCACAGCAACATCTTCACCTGTAATCAAGTCTAATCTTTGCTAATGTCATATTGATCTAAAAGGGTATGTTTTTTCCTCCAACTTACTGACATTTCATCCATTTCCCAAAATAAGAACACAGAAAAGAAATAGTTGAAAATTACAAAGTTGCCCTATGTCATTGCTAATGTCCACAGGAATATGGAGTCCTATTATGAACAAAGCACACTTTGTCATGGTACAATGAAAACTTTTCCATCATTAAGAGGATTCCCCCCCTCCCCCCACCTTTTAGCACTTACTGTGTACCAATGATACGTACAGTATGGAAAGATATCTTTTCCATATATATTCCCTTTCCTTACTGAGATCCACATCAATCCCTAGGCATCCTAACAAACTTTAGCTTTGAAAATGGAACACACACACAAAGAGACTGACAGCTGGTTTACAGCTCACTGTTCCACTTTTACATACCTCTCGGACATCAAAGTTCCTCTTAAGGTTAGCACCAACTATTCCATACAACTCATCGGCAGGAAATAAAGGATCTTCAGAAGGTTCAATGGTAACCTGCAGAAATATAGAACAATCATATTAACCTGTTTAAAAGCATGCTTTCAAGGTGACATAAGCCAAAATGCAATAAAAGATATAAGAACATAGGCTACTCACATCCAGTTTCTTCTGATAATTTAGACTCCTCACAACCTTCCTAGTTAAGTGAAGGGCATGATGGTCATCCAAAGCATAGTGGTCAGTTACTCCAGACTTTCTACAGAGTAAAGCACACTAAAATAATCAGAACGAGGAAAAGGAAAATAATGAAGTATCTTAAACCCCAAACATCTTTTTCTTATGAGGATGACAGCACTTTTACTTCCAAAACAGTTTAATAAATGTCATTTTATTGGATCCTCATAATGGCCCTGGCAAAACAGTACTGTGCTTGTTTTACAAGCAGGAACGCCTGAGGTACACATAAGTACTTCACCCTGGGACCATGAGTAGCAGCACAGGAACCCACGCCTTCTATTTTTCAACCTTGACCTTCTTCTGCTAGATTACGGGCCTTGGTAAGGAGGGCTTCTGGGAAGTGCTCGTCCGTGCACCTCCAACAGAACTGTGTATGATGAAGTCCGACTGCAGATGGCGCTCATTCATGACGCAGCTGGCAACAGCACCAAGTGTATGTACCTGAGCTTCTCATGAAGATGTCAACTGCGGTCTCTCATTTCTGAGAGACTGCTGAGCCCCCTCCTTACAAAATTATACCTGAGAGTAGGCCGTCACAGGTAACAGATAAAAAGGCTTGAATATACTGTTCCTTGGACTATGGGTAAAAATGGGAATTGAGAAAAGGGTTCTGTGGTGAGGGCCATGGAAGTTCCTGTTCAAGTGCAGCAAATGAAGCATGGGCTTATCTGGTTATTAGTTCTGTCCCAATCAGACAGCTTGTTATCTCAGATGTAGATGTACTATGATTTTCCAACAAAGTATAAAAAAAAAAAATCTGTAAAGTCAGGTAAAAATATACACCTGAAAAATATATTGGTATACTGCATACAGCTTTACTTTTATTCACAGTCAAAACTTTGTAAAAATTAATGCTCCTCAAACACTGTCTTCACCTCATTCCCCTGATTAAGCAACTACAAACAAGAACTCCGCTTTGTCCTATACCCCTATGTCACCCTCTCTCTGGGTTGAAAATCCACTGCAGCAGGCAAATCACTTTACTGTCTCCCCGTAATGGTCAGTAAGTGGCCAGACAGACAGTAACTCTGTAGCTGTGCTCCCCCAGCTGTGCTCCCCAAACAAGCAAGTGTTCTGTTCAAACTCAGGCACAACTCAACCTGTCCCTTTAAGCTTTTCTCTACCTCACTGCACTTCAGTCATTCCCTTAGTCGTTTTTCCTTTAGCCTTTAGTTGTAAAATCAGATGCATGTTAACATACTTATCTTGTAGTTTTTTTAGTTCATTCACTTATTTTTCTTATCTGCCTAATTAAATTATAAATCTTTGAGGACAGGGACTAGACCTGAAATTTTTCTATATTACTCATAACAGTACAATTAATCTATCCACAATAAGTGTTCAGTGAGAAAGGTATGCATGAAAACCTGAGGTAAAGGGGTCCCTTAACCAACTATGTAAAAGGCATAGTAGTGTTCTTTGATGGGAAAGTAAAAATGTTACTACCTATCCTCTTATCCCTCCTCCTGGATCCTCCCATAGTCACCTCCCTCCTGGGGTTTGGGGTGTGGTAGAGCAAAAGGAGGTTTACTGCACGTGCTAGGCCACCGGGCTAGATGACTAGATCTACTTGCCATTTATGTCTAGGCTCGTTAGGGCATGGTCCTGAGCCCTCTTTTCTATCTTCATTCACCCTGAGGTGAACTCATCTAATCCCATGGCTTTAAATTCTATCTCTATGTCGATAACTCCCAAATAAAGATCTCCAGCCCTGATCTGGACCCCAGACTCTAAGAACCAACTGCCTACTCAGCAGCATCTACCTGGATGTCTCACAAGCAGCTCTTACTTATCAGATTAGAGATGAATGCTTGATCCCTCTGCCCCATCCCCAAATCTGCTCCTCGTCCAGCCATCCCAATTTTCAGGAAATGAAACCATTCCAGGTCATCGTCTTTGTCACCTCACTGTCCTGTACCTCTTACATGAAACCTATCAATAAGTCCTCAAGTCTGTTCACCCCCTCTACTTTCACAACCACCTAAGCCACAGCACCTTTCACCTGTGCTATTAACTACCCAAATGGTCCCCACTTAGCTTCCTGCCGACACTCCAAGCATTCTCCACTTAGCAGGAAGAGGGATTATTTTAAATGACTATTTGATAATAGGACATCTCTGCTTAAAACTCTTCAATGGTTTCCTGACTACTCTTAAAAAAAAAGAATCCAAAACCCTTAGTGACTGATTACGATGATAAACAGCACAATAAAAATGGCAGTTAACATTTATAGGTGCTTATTGACAGCAGGTATTGTTTCATGCAATTCAGCTGTGTTAGCTCATTACTCCTCACAACATTCTAGGAGGTACATGGTCTTCTTATTCCTGAACTCTAACCCGCAACGGTTAGACCAGCGACATGACGGAGCCAGCTCACACCTGACTCACAGGAGCCTATGACATGCACCTCTGCCTGATTCCACATAGCGTGGCATCATATTGGTAGCTTTATTCTCCCCAGAAAGCCAGTTATGAAACATTTCCCTGCACACCCCGGGTCAAACCCACCTTCCGTATGTTCTCCCTACATCCTCCTGTCGGCCTTCTCACACATCAGCCACATTACATGATCTTGTGGCAACTGTCCACTGCTGCCCACCTCCCTGACTAGAATGAAGCTCCCTGAGGTCAAAAACGTGTCTGTCTTATTACCCCAGCACATAGGACAGTACCTGGCAAAAAACAGGCGCCCAAGGGATGTTTGTTAAATAAGTAAGAAACCTGTCATTCCAGTCCTTCTCAGCTATAATGAAAAACATCTGATGCTCTAGCTTGGCAATGCAACTCTACAGTTCAAAGAACTGAGTGTTAAAACAGCAAATTGAGAACAAATAAACTGTGGTTTAGTCTGGCAAGTTTAGCTCTGGGAAAATTAAGACTTCTTTTAAACAAACAAAATGACAATCAATCCTGGAAAGAAATGACTGTTTTTGTTTCACCTGCAATGAAGATCGGCACCTCCAAGATCCTCAGCCAACACCTCCTCTCCAGTCGCTGCTTTAACCTACAACAAGGATAAAAATCAATGGTGAGACTAGTCCATTGGAGAAATAAAAATGCAAATCTCCTAACCTGACTATATCTTTCTTTCTTCCACAGAGCTAACGAACATTGTGCTTTCTCATTCCACCCACCAAGCAAACCTAGAGAATATTATCTCTAGTCTACAAATGAAAAATCTGAACCCAGAATCATGAAGAACTTGCCCACAAGCCCCATGTTGAGCCAGGCATTTCTGAGCTGAAAGCCCATCCTCATAAACGCCTCAACACACGTGGTAAAGCCTTTGCCTGTGCATGTGCTCCTCCCACTGCCTGGTGAATTCCCATTTACTCTGTAAGTCCCACCTTGAGTCACCTGGTCTATGCAGCTCTCCCTGAGCCACCCAAGCCTCCTCATCATTAATGTCACTCCATGGTATTAGAGTAGTGCTTGACCATTGTGGTCCAAGAGAATTCCACCTACTCCCTCCAACATGGCACTTGCCAGACTGTATTTCAGGCATTTGCATGTATCTCTGTCATCTCCTCTATACTATAAGTTCCTTGATGTCAGGAATTGTGATTTATTCATCTTTAAATATTCAATAACTATGCTGAAAAATTCGAGTTACTATCCCAAACTCTGTGCAATACCTCAAAGGTGGGAAAAAATCTCCAAGATTACCTAAAGCTAAGATCCAGCAGAATATGACCAAAATGAAAGAAATCTCAAGTAATAAATTGAGAATGATTTAATTATAGCCTGAGAAATTCTAACAGGAAAAAAAGAAAAATCATTTAAAGCTAAATGTCAACCTGACCCCTTAGGAACTGTTTATTGATTCCTGGGTTGATTAATATGCTTCTTTTTCTTCAAGCAGAAAAAGCATGTATTAGAATAATGAACATTAACCTAAAATACTGCACAGAGATGACTTATTCACGACATCAAAAGCTCTGTCTTGAATAAAACATCTTTCCACAGAGAGAGGTAATTAAAATGTTCACCTCCAATTATTCCACCCCAAGAACTAAATTCTTGCTTCTCTTCTTTCCAAAAAATTCAGTGTAAAATAGCATTCAGTCCAGACAATAACGAATTATAAGAGATGCCTGGTTATTTACAGTTGTAAAAAAGGAATAAACAACAGATATACCATATTTATTTTCAGGGATCTAACATCAGACTTAAACAATAAGGATTTGTCATTGGTTAATATTTATTGAACACCCATAACATGTTTGATACTGTGATAGGTGCAAAGATCATAAAAGTCAAAGAAATTAAAACAGCTCATTCTACTAAATAATAAGTTCAGAAGATAAACAAAAGACAGGAGAACAAAAAGTTCCTTCAAAAACTTACCTTATTACTGTCAATTTTTTTCAACCACTCTAAGCTACTGATAGCAACAGCAACTGAACTCCACACTATGTATGAAATCTTCAAAGACTTTTCTCAACTTTCAGTAAAACAAGTGTCAGGATTTAGAATTCTCTAGCAAACGAGGCAGCTGCTGCTGCTTTTTCCTACACTAAACAAGGTCCTTAAGGTAGACTACTGAACAAGGTTAAGTCTGAATCCACTGAATGGACACTGTAACTACTGACCCTCAGACAAAATCTTCTTTCTAAAACACTCAGCATTATCCTAGTATTATGATGTTGCCTATATTCCCAAAAAGATGTTTTCAAAGTTTAGTCATCTCTTTACTCATTTTCTAAAGAAAAATACACAAGAACCACTCATGAAAGTTTATACCCTTTACTATAAAAAGGTAACGAGTGCATCTCCCTCTCATTAACCAATGACGGCTCTTACACAGACCAAGAGAAATGTTAAAGAATAGCAACACTGCAGGCTTTTTGAATAATGCCTTGAGACTTTAATCATATTTGAAATGGCAGCTCTTCAGGCTTACCTGATCCTCAATAGAAGTTATTAAAAATTAACACAATCATTTAACATTTAACAACACAATAATTTTAATCATTTAAAAGTCTGTGTAACACAGACTTTTGAACCGATGAACTTATTTTTTGAAATATAATTCACATACCATAAAATTCACCACTTTAAAGTATACAATTCAGTGGCTTTTCATGTATTCACAAGGTTGTGAGACCATTTCCACTGCCTAATTCCAGAACATTTCATCTCTCTCAGAAGAAACCTGTACTCATTAGCAGGCACTCCCCATTCCACCCTCCTCCTAGTCCCTGGCAACTACTAATCTACTTTCTGTCTCTATGAATTTGCTTACTCTAAATATTTCATAGAAGAGCGACCACATGATATTTGTCCTTTTGTGTCTGGCATAATGTTTTTAGGGTTCATCCATGTTGCAGTATGTGTCAGAACTTCATTCCTCTTTATGGCTGAATAAGATTCCATTGTTTTTACAGTATAAGCTTATCGTTTCCATGACTTTCTTTTCACCTATTTAATATTCTTGGCAAATTTTACTTATACAATGGGAAATTTTGTTGTAAGGAGTAGTAATTTCCAGTGTCTTTATTCCTGTGAAGCATAAGATCGTGTGACATAAGCACAGCAGAATACCAAATGCATTACTGAAAATCACTGGAATGGAGCTGCACAAAGGGCAGGTGAGGAAGAGCCTAGGATGACATAACCCAGTCATCAGTGCCAGCATCATGGGCAGGTGACCAGTGAGGTTGCACATAGACCCACTCTCAGAAGGGACCCACAACTGGAATTTAATGTTCTGTGGGCATCCTTTTGAAATTGTTAATCTTTGAATTCTTAAGCACTGAAATTCATCTTTGAATTTGTTTTGTAAGTGACATCTGAAGGGACAACGGACTATGTGTGATAAGGATTGAATTGTGTCCCCCAAGTTTTATGTATTAGAAACTTGATCCCCATAGTAACTTCTGAGGGTTGGAAATCCTTTATGGTAATTGAAAGGTGGCGCTTTGAAGAGGTGATTAAGTTGATAGCTTGATGATGGTCATGGTGTGGTTTGGGGGGCTTTAAAAGGACAGCACAGGAGGAGCTCTCTCTCTGCTCTACCATTTTCTGTCACATGAGACACCTGCATTACTATGAAGCCACCACCAAAGAAGACACTCACCAGATGTGTTACCTAGACTTTGGACTTCTCAGTCTCTGAAACTGTAAGCAATAAACTTCATTTTCTTATAAATCATCCAGTTCCAGGTAATTTTGTTATAAGCAACAGAAATGGACTATAACAGTGTGTGTTGGGGTGTGGAGCCTCAGCTCCTGCCTGGTTGCCTCCTACCACCTCCCTGGAATGGCTTCTTGGCTCCCTGCTTCCCTCCAGCTGGTACCTGGGCCCTGGGAGTCCCATATTTTCATTTTTCATTCATGTCTGCAAATTATGTAGCTGGCTCTACCAGTGGTTCATACAGATTGCTAGTATCAGAAATTTAGAGCACCTCTCATAGCTATTCTATCTAACTTGTTCTCATTTTTTATCTTTGAAAAACTTAACCTTTTTGAATAATTCATATATTCAAAAGGCTCAAAAAGTCAAAGTTCTTTCTCCCACCCTGTTTCTTCTCCTCTACATTTAAACAATATTTATTGTATCTTTTCCAGAATTCCTGTATCCATATACAAGCACATAAATGTGTATTTTCCTCCATTTTATACAAAAGGTAATACATCGTATGTAATCACCTTGCTGTTTTTCTTATCAACCTGTTCTTGACCTTGAGTCAAACAATAGTAAAGCTGAGTTAAATGAAGAAATAAGGAGAAGCTTACTTATGCCATGATCATCCAATGAGGACAGAATAGTCCTTTCAACATATGATGCTGGGACAACTGCATATCCACATGCAAAGCAGTGCTAGACCCTCCCTTACACCATACCCCAAAACTAACTCAAAATGGGTCATAGACCTAAAGGTAAGAGCTAAAATTATAAAACTCTCAGAAGAAAACAAAGGATTAAACCTTCATGATCTTGGATTAGACAAAGACTTCTTTAGAAAATACAAAAGACAAAAATACAAGAGACAAAAGAAAAAAAATACATAAATTAGACTTCATCAAAATTAAAAACTTCTGTGCTTCGAACAAGGATACCATCAAGAAAGTGAAAAGACAATCTTCAGAATGAGAAAAAATATTTTCAAATTATATATCTGATAAGGGACTTGTATCCAGAACATGTAAGAATTCTTATAACTAAATAAAATGACAAATAGCTCAATTTAAAAATAAGCAGAGGACGTGAACAGACATTTCTCCAAAAAAGATATACAAATGGATAATAAGCAAATGACAAAGAGGAAATGACACCGATTCTTTACAAACTATTCCAAAAGATTGAAACAGAAGCAAAGCTTCCAAACACATTCTATGAAGCAAACATCATCCTGATACCAAAACCAGGTAAAGATATAACCAAGAAAGAAAACTACAGGCCGATATCCTTGATGAATATAGATGCAAAAATCCTCAATAAAATATTAGCAAACAGAATACAACAACACATATGTAAGATCATTCACCACGACCAAGTGGGATTCATCCCAGGGAAGCAAGGTTGGTTCAACATACGCAAATCAATAAATGTGATCCACCATATTAACAAAATCAAACACAAGGACCATATGATCATCTCTATTGACGCCGAAAAAGCATTTGATAAAATCCAACACTCATTCATGACAAAGACCCTTTATAAATTAGGCATAGACGGAAAATATCTCAGCATAATCAAAGCCATATACAATAAACCCACTGCCAATATCATCCTGAATGGGGAAAAACTAAAAGCTTTTCCTTTAAAAACAGGAACCAGACAAGGATGCCCACTCTCACCACTCCTATTCAAAATAGTTTTGGAAGTTTTAGCCAGAGCAATCAGAGAAGAGAAAGAAATAAAGGGCATCCAGATTGGAAAAGATGAAGTCAAACTGTCCCTGTTTGCAGACGATATGATCCTATATATCGAACAGCCCAAATCATCTACAAAAAAACTCTTAGAGGTGATAAAAGAGTTCAGCACAGTAGCAGGATACAAAATCAACACACAAAAATCAGTAGCATTTCTATTCACCAATAGTGAACAAGCAGAAAGAGAAATCAAGAAAGCCTGCCCATTCACAATAGCCACCAAAAAAATAAAATACCTAGGAACTGAACTAACTAAGGATGTGAAAAATCTCTATAACGAGAACTACAAACCACTCCTGAGAGAAATTAGAGAGGATACAAAAAGATGGAAAGACATCCCATGCTCCTGGATTGGAAGAATCAATATAGTGAAAATGACTATACTACCCAAAGTAATATACAAATTCAATGCAATCCCCATCAAAATTCCAATGACATTTCTCTCAGAAATGGAAAGAACTATACAGTCATTTATCTGGAATAACAAAAGACCAAGAATAGCCAAAGCAACGCTGAGCAAAAAAAAATAAAGCTGAAGGTATTACTCTACCTGACTTTAAACTATACTACAAAGCCATAATAACCAAAACAGCATGGTACTGGTATAAAAACAGAGACACTGATCAATGGAATAGAATAGAATACCCAGAAATCAACCCACGCACTCACTGCCATTTGATCTTCAGCAAAGGCATCAAGTCTATTCACTGGGGTCGGGACTCCCTCTTCAGCAAAGGGTGCTGGGATAACTGGATATCCATATGCAGGAGATTGAAACTAGACCCATACCTCTCACCATATACTAAAATCAACTCAAAATGGATCAAGGATTTAAATATACACCCCGAAACAATAAAACTTATTAAAGAAAACATAGGAGAAACCCTTCAGCAAATAGGGCTGGGCACAGACTTCATGAATATGACCCCAAAAGCACGGGCAACCAAAGGAAAAATAAACAAATGGGACTATATCAAACTAAAAAGCTTCTGCACAGCAAAAGAAACAATTAACAGAGCTAAAAGACAACCAACAGAGTGGGAGAAAATATTTGCAAAATACACATCCAACAAAGGACTAATATCCAGAATATATAAAGAACTCAAACAACTTTACAAGAAAAAAACAAGCAACCCAATCAAAAAATGGGCAAAAGAGCTAAGCAGGCAATTATCTAAGGAAGATATACAAATGGCCAACAGTCATATGAAAAAATGCTCAACATCACTCAGCATCCGGGAAATGCAAATCAAAACCACACTGAGATACCATCTCACCCCAGTTAGGATGGCCAAAATCCAAAAGACACCAAAAGATAAATGCTGGCGTGGTTGCGGAGAAAAAGGAACTCTCATACATTGTTGGTGGGAATGCAAAATGGTGCAACCCCTATGGAAAATGGTTTGGAGGTTCCTCAAACAGTTGCAGATAGATCTACCATATGACCCAGCTATCCCACTGCTGGGAATATATCCAAAGGAATGGAAATCATCAAGTCGAAGGTATACCTGTTCCCCAATGTTCATTGCAGCACTCTTCACAATAGCCAAGAGCTGGAATCAGCCCAAATGTCCATCATCGGATGAGTGGATACAGAAAATGTGGTATATCTACACAATGGAATACTACTCAGCTATAAAAACGAATGAAATACTACCATTTGCAACAACATGGATGGACCTTGAAAGAATAATACTGAGTGAAACGAGTCAGGCAGAGAAAAAGAAATACCACATGTTCTCACTTATTGGTGGGAGCTAAAAAAATAAACAAATTAATTCACCCACAAACACACACACACAATTCCTTGAACTTGTTAAGACAAGTGAACAGATGCACTCGGGAGAGTGTGGCGCTGGGAGCGCAGCAGCGCTCCCACCGTGGGTTCGGATCCTATATAGGGATGGCCGGGGCACTCACTGGCTGAGCGTGGTGCGGCCAGTCTCAAAAAGGACAAAAAAAAAGAAGGATTGTTTTTATATCTAATAATAATACTTCCTCTAAACAATTGCCACTTATCTCACAAGGATACTGAAATAATTCTTCAAATGAGTGCTACTAATATTTTGTGTTACCCTGAATACAATACTTTCTAAATATAAAACTAATGTTAACTCTACAACTAAAAATCTTGCTCAGAAGAAAGTTGATTATGTTGAAACTGAGTGATGTGTAATTTTCTCTACTTTTGTGTGTTTAAAATTTTCCATAATAAGAAGCTTTTAAAAATCTTGCTCAGAGATTAGTATGGCACAAAGAATAATAAATGTGGGTTTGGCTAATTATCCCTAGACAGGAACAAAAATAATATTACCAAAGAAAAATAAGAAAAGTATGTAATGAATATTTTTTTAATTATCATATAAAATCAGTTTTTGCTACTAATTCCAATAGTCCATCGGTTTTTGTTATAGTCATGCAAACATCTGTTTTGAAAACAGCATGCCATACTAGTATTAACCCAAAAAAGAAATGTAGATGAGTAAACATTTTTCCATCTAAATGGCTGTCATGAAAAGCATTTTTCCTTAACTAAGGCTTTCACGTATGTTATTAAAAGTGGCTGCAATATTTGTCAACATACTACCGAAGCGTTTGTCACTTATTGTTTTGCTTATCAATCACCCAGAAGTTTGTTTTAAAGATACCTATGGCTACAAAACTCTTACCCATGAACACCAGGAAATAGTCATCATAACAGTGTTTATAATAGCAAAACCACATTTTGAATTAATAAACGAATTGTGGATAAACAAATGTTTAAATGAACAAATACATTCTTAAAAAATCTGAGAAAAAAATAACAAAATGAAATGTTAGCACTTAATAAACTCAAGTGGTAGGAACACGAGTGTTCTGTTCTATTATTCTCTGTACTTTCTGCATGTTTGAAATATTTTATGGGCTTTTTAAGGTTCTGTAGGAAGAAAAGGACACAATTTCACCTTATCACCCTATTCTCTGTACTAGAACACCAGGTTCTGCTCAAACTATTTCAGTATCCAGAAAGAAAAAAGTCAAGGAACTTAGAGAAGAGTGATAATGATGTAAGAATCTAAAATGGAACAGTTATCAAAAATAAGACCTAAAGAAATAAGCAGGCATAGCAGAGTTCCATGAAAACAACCAGAGAGAGAAAGGAGAGGAAAGAATAGCAACTGTCAGCAGGTATTCCAAGACCATGCGGGTGGCAGATGAGGGGTGGAGGAGACAAAGAAAGAGGGATTATTTCATCAAAATGTAATAGGCTGGAATGAGAGAAACAAAACTAAATGCCATCATACCATCTGCTGTGGACTGAATGTCTGTCTTCCTCCAAGATTCATATGGTGAAGCCCTAATCCCCAATGTGAAGGCATCTGGAGGTGGAGCTTTTGGAAGGTAATCAGGTTTAAAGTCATGAAGGTGGGACCCCCACGATGGGATTAGTGTTCTTATAAAAAGAGGAAGAGACAGGAGATCTGTCAGCCATGTGATGACATACCAGGAAAAAGGCCCTCTCACCAAGAACCTGACCATGTTGGCACTCTGATCTCTGGAGACATCCAGCCTCCAGAACCGTGAGAAGTAAATGTTTGTTGTTTAAGCTACCTAGTCTGTAATAATTGGGTAAAGCAGCCTGAACCAACTCAGACAACATCTGGGTGGAGTAGAGGAGGGGAAGGGAGACCCACCAACTAGTAGGAAAGTCTCAAAAATGAACAGCTGACAAATTATTAGCACCAGAGCTTCCACTTCGCAGAATTTTGCCATATTGCCATATTGCCATATTGCTAGCAGCACTTCAGATGCATTTTCTCCATATGCATCTCTGCAATCAAGGAAATCAACAGACCACTTCTCTGACACAGCTAATACGTGCTCAGAAAAAGACAGGACACTGTGTTAGGCAGACTTCTAAAATGGCCCCCAGTAATCCCTGACCTGATATTTATATCCTGTGTAATCCCTTCCCCTTGAGTATGTGGTGGATCTAGTGATTTTCTTGAAACAGAGTATGGCAAGTGGTGGGATGTCACTTCTGTGAAAAGGTTATGAGAAACTGTGTCTTCCATCTTGTGGTCCCTCTCTTGCTGGCACTCTTATCTTCTCACTTTCTTGCTTTGATGAAGCCAGGTGACATGTTGTGAGATGCTCTATGGTTAGGCCATATAGCAGGGGACCGAGGAAGAACTGTAAGCAACAGCTAGTAAAGAACCGAGTGAGGGGGCCGGCCCATGGCTCACTTGGGAGAGTGTGGTGCTGACAACACCAAGTCAAGGGTTAAGATCCCCTTACCGGTTATCTTTTAAAAAAAAAAAAAAAAAAGAACTGAGTGAGGCCTGCAAAGAACTGAATCCTGCCAACAACCACGTGAGTGAACTGAGAAGTGGATCCTCCCTAGTCAAGCCCAGAGATGACAACAGCCACATGAGGGACCCAGAGCTAAGCTGTGCCCACACCCCAAACCATAGAAACCACGAGATAGTAAACATGTTATCTCACACTGCCAAGACTTGGGATAATTTGTTCCACAACAATAGATAATTAATACAGAGATTAAAACCATCTATCTTAAGTGACTACAATTGAAGCACACCTGAAAACTTAAGACGGACTTTGTTTAGAAGTACTTTTTTTATTGTTGCTCTTCAAAGAATCTATCTGTAAACTGTTCATCTATTCCAGAGATGGGAGACATCATAAGTAGAATTCTGAACCATCCCAGAGAGTAATGGGAAACCAGTCACAAAAGACCACTGATTGTATGATTCCATTTATAATAAATGTTCAGAACAGATAAATCCATAGAGACAGAAAGTAGATTAGTGGTTGCCTAGAGAGACTGGGTAGAAATGGAGACAGAATGCCAATGGAGTTATGAAAATATTCTAAAATTGATTTAATTCTGTGAATATCCTAAAAACTACTGAAATGTACACTTAAATGGGTGAATCATATAGTATGTGAATTATATCACAACAAAGCTGTTACAAAATTTTTTTAAAAAGAGCTAGAGTTTTGAGGGAGGTTTTGGTGATGGGACACAATAACTAACTACATTGTATACTGACAAAATAAAAATTTAAAAAAAAAGAGCTAGAGTTTTGAGGGAGGTTTTGGTGATGGGACACAATAACTAACTACATTGTATACTGACAAAATAAAAATTTAAAAAAAAAGAGCTAGAGTTTTTAAGTATACAGGAATCGAAATTCTCAAATATTTTATTAATAAGAAAGAGGTCAGGCCGGCCCGGTGGCACACTGGATAGTGCGCCGCTTGGGAAGCGCGGCGGCGCTCCCGTCCGAGGGTTCGGATCCCACATACAGACCGGTTCCCGCTCACTGGCTGAGCGAGGCGCAGGGGCAACGCCGAGGCTTGCGATCCCGTTGCCGGTCCCTGGTCCGGTGCGGGGGCAACACTGAGGGTTGCGATCCGTTGCCGGACACGGAAAAAAGACAAAAGACAAAAGACAAAAAAAAAAAAAAGAAAGAGGTCATTCTAGTCACAAGTATATAATAGGCAACAAACTTAATGTTGCTAAAGCAAATTCTGACAACAGAAATACAAATTAAAGACAAAGACAAGAGAAATCACCAATCTATAACCAGTCACTGTCATATAATTGCTTCTCGTCGTTTGAGTCACTCACTCACTCACAAAAGGGGACAGAGTAAATGGGTACCAAGAAGAGTTCTGCACTGGGTCTGCTTCTTCCTCTCACAAAGCACAGGGATCCCAGGGCCAAACAGCACTGAAAATTTTCCAGGTCCCAAAGATTCATTTGTGGTACAACAAAGATCTTACACAAGGCCACACTGGACAAGGCTCGCTGGACGAACGATCTGGACCCCAGAAAGAAAACTCTGCTGCATTCTCCACAAAGAGGATATTAAAAGGAAACGAGGTACAACGACCATAAATTTTTCTGACCACACTCAGAGGACAGTTTTGCCTTGCACTGGGGGTACAACACAGCCATTTTGCCAGAGACATCACAGGGACCCTCATCTGCATCAGGACAAAGGTGAAGTCCAAAGAACTCCACTGAGAGGCTACAGCACACCCAGTCCTGGTGAGGTGGCCTGCTCTGTGGCAGGAACGAACCAACACGTCCCTCTTGCAGGGTGAGGAGGCCCACCGTGATTCTAAGACTTGAATCAAGAGCAAAAAAGCAGCAAGAAGGCTGAGGATGATGTGTAACTGACAGTAACAATACTTGTCACCTCCACAGAAGGCACAGGCAAAACTCTGAGTAAATGGAAATGAGAAGCTACAAAACAGAGGTAATCATCTGGAAAAACTTCAGAGAAAATTTAATTACCCTTCAGGTCTATCTGAACAAATGGAGACTGGTTCTCATTGTACCAAAAACAAATTATATATCATAGGGCAGCCGCCTGCCTGCCCTATGGAAAGCATCCTGTACAAGGAGTCAAGAGATTTTGTATCTAATTCTGAGAAACTAAGTGAACTCCAGGCCTCTATTCTCCCCCTGCATAACTGTCGAAGACTATTCAATTCAAGGGAATACTGTGATAAACATAATATAATTTAGAAGGGGAAAAAGTCCCAACTGCTTGACAGAAAAGTTAGTAAAAATGTAATAAATGCTTTTTAAAATCTCTCATCTTCTTTTACCATTCAAAGTAACTGTGGAAAACAGATACTTATATATCACATTTTTCTTGCTTCTATCTGAAGAGTTACTATTAAAATATGAAAGCCACAAAATACACACTCAGTTGTCCAGAATGTAAGAACATTATCAACCATCCTGACTGATCAACACCACTGATTCTGTCGCATTCATGCATCCTGTGCAAACTGGACAGGGCGAAATGTACACAGAATTCAAAAAGTCCATCCTACCCCCAACGTTCTGTTTCTTCCTCAGTCTTTTTATCAGAGAATTTATCAGAGAGTCTCAAAGTAACCAAACAGTAACTTTATTTCTCCCAGGCCCTATCTTTTTCACAACAGATTGAAATGCATTTTGGGGGGGGGGGGG